>NC_080058.1:285000-495000 GCF_026212465.1 Amaranthus tricolor | reverse complement strand
AAACATCCAAATGGATTGTTCAACCCTTCTTTTGATCAATTCTTTTGGATCCACTTTTATTCTCGACATTTTCTAGTGGTGTCGCAATTGTCCCATGTCCATGAGAAACTTCCATAGAATCACTACAGATTAAGTGATCAAGAAGTACCTATAACATTCAGTCATCAGAAATTAGTGGCATGCCTTCAATAGAACATGAAGTGCAGGAGCTACAGTCAAAAAAGGCTGTCTCTGTATTACAAGGACTATTATACTCCATCACCACCAACTCACTGTCTAAACATTTTGATCCTGTTGGCTTGGACAAATGGGGAGATCTGATTGCTTCAAGTAGGACAGCGATTTCTCTCATTGTGGGCCGCTGTTTTCCATTCATATTCAGGCATTGCCTTGCAAGGTTAGCAACTGCTATTAACTCATCTTTCTTGGCCTCTTCACAAATCCGAGAGTCCAAATTATCAAACAGACAAGAATTTTCCATTTGAAAGAGGAATTCAGTGGCCAAGCTCATCCACCCACCAGATGTAGTGGGGAAAACCGGTTTTTTCCCTGTTAAGAGTTCAACAAGAACTACTCCAAAACTATAAACATCACTTTTTTCAGTAAACTGATTTGATTGAAAATACTCGGGATCCAAATAACCATATGTGCCTTGAACACATGTCGTAACATGTGTTTGCTCAATGGTAATAGCCCTCGAAGTTCCAAAGTCTGAAACTTTTGCCCTGTATTTGTCATCTAAAAGTATATTGGAGGACTTAATGTCTCTATGATATATTGGAGCAGAAGAAGAAGAATGTAGATATGTTAGAGCACTAGCTGATTCGGAGGCAATTTGTAAGCGCATTTTCCAAGTAATATGAAAATCTTCACTTGGGTCATGAAGATGTTGGTACAATGTTCCATTTACGATGAACTCATAAACAAGCAATGGAACTTCTGTCTCTAAACAACATCCCAGTAATTTGACCACACTCCGGTGATTGACAAGAGAAAGAATAACCAATTCATTGATAAATTGTTCCAACTGGTTCTTGTCTACCACTTTAGACTTCTTAATGGCAACAATGCTTCCATCCACTAACATTCCTTTGTAGACGGTACCTTGTCCTCCTTGGCCAAGTATTCTGTCTTCACTAAAATTGTTCGTCCCTTTCTCCAACTCGCTGAGAGTAAAAATTGTAGTTTTATCAACAACACCATCTCTAGAAGATATTTGCTGCTGCAATAGTAAACCACCATTTCTCTTAAAGTATTTAGCTTTTTGCTTAACTGCTTTTATCCTTTTTCCAAATCTGTAAAGCCAATAGCAACCTAGGAGTAAAATCACAGATCCTGTGCTTATGCTGAATCCTGAAATAAGTATCATACACATATTAACATCGAGAAAGGCTTTTGAGTGTGACCAGGTGACAGTTTGAGCAATTCCATTTTTATTTTCAGTGAGCAAATTGGGCAAATTCTAGTAACTTTTAAAGTACTTACCAAGAATAGATGACCGTTTAAGCAAATGATGCTTCTCACAATAATAATAAGCAGCTCCAAAATATGTTTCATTCAAAGCACAACCATGTTTACACTTCTGGCATTCTTTCACCACTACAACAATACAAAATTAATCAATTATTTTGTTCTGAAGAAGAACAATTGGTTATAAAGAACACATAAAATGTTACTTGGGAACTTACATTGGCATCCATTTGGAAGATAAGGGTTTCCTTTATAGCCGTGGTAGTCCGAACACGAACACGTTTGAGAGACACCTCGGTAGTCATCACAATAAAAAGTCTCAGATGGTGCAATATCAGCAGTTCTCCATTCTAATACCGTTGAAAATAATTTAGGACTTGAAATATTCCGAGAGAAATTTGTCATGGAGCCAATATGAAGCAAGCCTGCAGCCACATTGCAAGTCTGGGAACTCGACACAATCTCATAAAAATCAAGACCAGTTGATCTTTCTAAACCGTAAGCAGTTTGAGATGATGGCAGGAGGGTAGCCTGGCAGCATTCAATCCCAAAACAGTTGCTACTTTTTGTCTTAGAAGTATCATTCATGCACATTGAAGCACATCCAGTCACAATATCCCCATCCCTATTCTTCAATACAGCATTAACACCACAACCGCTCACTGCAAAAACATTGAACCATCTTGAAAAGCGATACGGACTATTTTGGAGGTCAACCGGCTCAGCAGCATCACCACCATGACTTCTACATATATTTTGAAGGATGTTCCCCACTAAAAGAATTTGCTCAGATGCCTCCTCATCACTAAGTGCGTGTCCTTTTGAATTTCTGCCAGGCCAATTTATGTCCAATATCTCAAGATTAAAATGATACAAGAATGGTTTAGGGGGAGAAAAAGAAGTGTTACAAATGATTGCATAGGATTCATTATAATAGCAGCCAGCACCAATCCCAAAGGGATGTGGAATCCTGACATTACCACAATGATCTGAGCAATTAGGCTTTGCAATAGGTGAAGTTCTCTTCAAGGAGGATGAAGAAACAGTTAGTTGTGATAGTGATTGCAGCTTCAACAACAGCAAAAACAGTGATATTATCATTTTTTTAGGTGAAGTTTTTTTTTTCCAAAGACTATTGTCTGAGTGTTTCTACATTTCTTGGGAGCTCTAATCAACTAATTTTTATCAAAAGGAATTGAGTCGAAAGTCTTGGCAACTTTTCCAAGTCTTCTCTTCTCCCCTTCAACCACGCTATCAATTTCGTCTTATGCAAAATCTATAATTAGTAAGACCCACGGAGAAAAAGTGGTCCATTGAAGAAACACCCAATCACAGACCTTTATAATGATCTTATCCCAAAAAAATGACATATGCTCTGACTGAATTAAAACCGATTCCCAATTAAGAGTATGATAACAAATTAGAGGCCAGGAATTAAAATCTTGATCCGTTAGTTTTTTTTTTTTTGATAATAACCTTGACCAGTTGAGCTTTATAATCAACTGATTGAAATCAGTACTAAAATCTGTTGAATAATTTAGAGTATAAAAAGTGTAAAAAGTCTTAAGTATACTACATTTATTAAGGTATAAAAATTTAAGTATAAATATAAGTTCAAATTATACTAAAGTTTAATTCCATGAAAAATAATGACAAGTATTATAAAAATAATATGAACAAAAGGACTATAAATATTAATTTTATAGTTGAGAACAAAGATTAAAATCTAGGTTCAAAAAAATAAGAAAATAAAGTTAAAGTTGAAAAGGAAAAATTTAGGCTAAAAAATAAGCCCAAATGTTTCTGGTTTTAAGTGCTAAAGTTCGCGGGTCGTAATATTCCTCACGGGTGAAAATTTGAAAAAAAATAAGATCATTTAACAACTTATTTCCAAAAATAAGCTTCGTGAAAACTTTATTCCCAAAATAAGCGTCCGTACATTCAAACATAGGCTTGATGTAAGACGCTGTTACTAACAGCGAAAATCAGAAAAAAAAAAATTATATATATATATATATATATATATATATATATATATATATATATATATATATATATATATATATATATATAAGCGACTTTAGGCATTTCTAGTTTTTTTTTTACGAATTAAACTAGCCGTTGTTAATTAGAAAAATAGCCGTTACGAACTTGAAAATAGCCGTTGTATGATGTCCTATAAATAACTCCATCATTTCCCTACTTCATTATATCCAATCTACATCATTCTTGTTCTATTGAATCAATTTTTAAAGGTAACATAAGGTGTTATGTTAGTCTTACTCTCAATTTATAAATGTTAATATTATTTTTGAATGTTTACTTACGTTACTATATTATATATATATATATATATGTGTTCCGTAGATGTCAAAGGAGCATTGTATTGAAGAGCTTTGTGATTGTAGTTATGAAGTTGAGATTAATACAGATTTGAGCGACTTCGATCATGGGCATGATTTTGTTGCTTGTCCTTTCTACTTGGTTGAAGGATTAGGATGCACATACTTTAGATGGATAGATCCGGAGGGTACCAAATTGCAGAGACACCTAATAATACGGCTTGAAAAAGAAAAACAAGAGCTTAAAGATGAGGTTTTTAATCTCAAGAGACAAATAGATGATATGGCACATAGGAAAGAAGAGACTAAAAGGATTATGAGAAAGTTTAAGAAACAATCTTAGTTAGCGTCGGTGGTTTAAGTTAACGAATGAACTATGTAATTTGATATGTATTCGTTGAACATGAATGAAATTCTGTTGAATTTTCGAGAACATTTTCCATATTTGAATATGATTGTCTTTTTATTTTTGATTTAATTAATACTGCATTCTTGACAGAATGATTCATCGCCGAAAAGTTTGAATACTTAACATCATTTCATTCATAATAAACGTGTGATAATACGATTAAAATATATACATGTACACATATATTACAAATTATACACAAAAGTCAAAATGTTACAAATACTGAATATGTACAAGTGTTCAATATATACAAAATGCCACTAATGTTCAATATATACAAACACTATTCTAATGCTAATCCTCCTCCTGTACCCTGTCTAACTGTGACGGTTAACGACGCCTCCTACGATAGTAAGAGGCCGTCGCTTGAAGTTCGGGTAGGGGAGGTGATTGATACTGTGATGATGTGGCACCCTGTGAGGACCCGGCACCGTAGTCGGGGCACGTTAAGTCAACCTCCTCAAGATGAACGTCGGCATGATGAGGAGATGACCCGTACTCGTACATAGTGGTGTCGGACATAGTCACTTCCGGAATGAAGTGCTGAAACTGCGTCCCTAGGAGTATGCCTTGGGCAATCTCCCGTACAGGCTCCTCTTGGGTGGAGCTGATGACAGATGCAATGCCCTGTGCCTGCATTAAGACTTAAGTATTAATGAAATGTATAACGTGTAAGTGCTATGGATAATAATCAACGTTGAAGAATACTTACAAAGTGTGTCATCGTTGGTGCTGCGGGAGCGTACTGGGCTGCCGCCATGATACCTCGTGGTGTCATCCATCGACGAGTGATGGAGAGGAACCACGGCATGTAATCCGTCGTAGTAGGTGCGCCTACAGCCTCGATCGGCGCACCTTGGGCAAGCAGCTCTAGCCTGTGCCCCCAACGAGCGACATGGTGCATGTTGATCTCGAGCCAATTCTTGGGCTCCCGACCCTTGCGAGAGTGATGGAGCTCCGCCTCTGTGTCACATGGCGGCGGGATGCCCTGTGCCATCCCAAATTGGCGCAGTACGCACTCAGGGAGATGCACTTCGACTATGTCGAAGCAGATCAGAGCAATGATTGTTGGAATGTTGCCTAAGCTCATGTCATTAGCTAGAGGCTCCTCGTCAACACCCACATCGTCCTCAGAAGGGCTTCTACGAATTCATTACTATTAACATCAACCCACGGCTCATTTGTATCTTCTAAGTTAAAAGTATCATCATTTGTGACTTGAAATTGAAGTTGATTGGGTTCATTAGAAGGATAAGAGGAAGATGGCATAAAGGGATTTTGGGTTTCTTGGGTAGGGATGGGCGTATGAGAAAGAGCAGAAGAAGTTACATTCAGGAATGCATTTGTTTCCACAACATTGATATCTTCATTCCCTAGGGGTACCTCTTCTACATATAACTCTAAAGAAGGAGTAGGGATAGACCTTAAATACTCCTACATTGCATCTATAGCCTCCTCATCCTCAACCGGAAGAGCTAACAAATCTCCACTCAAATTGTACTTAAAACTTATATTAACAGTACTTCTTGTAGTGTCAATGCCAATCTTAGAGCATATAAAATGTTTAAATTCATTCAAATCCATGTATGAGTTGCATGCAAACAGTTTACGTCTTCCCCCAACATACTTAACATTGTTACTACTTGATTGAATTGAACCATTTCAAAAGCATACAACAGTCACACGAAATGAAGCCATTTCTACAACAATACATACAAAATCAACATCACCATCAGGTTCATAAATATATGACCACTATAGATGACATACATTTTAAAATCAACAACAAATTCATGAACAAACAACCTCATTATGAAGATCACTATAGATGACATACATTTTAAAATCAACAACAAATAAAAAAATTTATAATAAAAACGTATCTCAATAAGCTGTAGATCAACAAGAAGTAGTAAATTGCAAGTTTGTAAACCCTAGTTTTTCGAAAATGGAAAAAAAACACAAAAAAATAGTACCTTAGGTCAATGTAGGAAGATGACAGAACTAATTAGTGGTACAAACTTGGAATCTGATAAGTTTAGTTGAAGGATTGAAGTTGATTTTAATGGTGGAAAGAAGAGGGAGATCTCGTAAGTGTCGCAAAAGGAAAACAAAAGGCGTGAACTGAAATGAGAAAGAAGGAAACTGGAAAAAGGAATAAAGTTGTAAATGATCTTATTTTTTTCAAATTTTCCCTCACGGGTCGCATAAGACAGATCAAAAGGTTCTGTTTTGGAGGTTTGAAGTATTCGCGGGTCGTGGAAATATTTGCATGTCACGAAGATTGGCCCAAAACATTTTGTTTTGGAGAACTTCAAGTTCGCGGGTGCAGTAAATGCTCGTGGACCACGACCAGGCCCAGTACACTTTTAGTATAGTCGGCTGGGCTTAATTTGAAAATTTGAAATGAATAAGCTAATTTAGTAAAAAAAAATTAAATAATAAGCTTTGATAAAATTTATTTTCAAAAATAAGCGTCTCCAGTCCCAAAGCTGAGGTCTGGGTTAGTTCCCAGTAACTAACTACGAACAAAAGTCAGTGGTCAAAAAAAAGTCAATACTTTGTTCGCAGTTAGTAACTGCGAACAAAGGTTGACCCTGTTTGACCAGTGCTTCTTTTGTTCACATACCAGGTCAAATAGGGTCAAATTTTTTTTGTTTGATTTATTTGCATAAGCTATTACAAGTCAATGTATGTTCTAGGCGGGATGATTCATCGCCAAAAGTCCAAGCATTCATAAGTCAATGTATTGAGACTATAATAAACTAATAAACATTATGTATACAATAAAATATATACAAATGTTTAATATGATAGAAATGTTCAATATATACATATGCCAATCAAAATATATACAACTCTAACCCTCATCACCCTCTTCCACCCTATGTAATTGAGATGGTCTTATACGCCTCCTACGATAGTAAGAGGCGTTCATGTGTCGATCTGGGAGGGAAGGTGACTGGTACTATGATGGCTGGAATGGCCCAGCCTGGGAGGTCCCCGCACCATCATCAGGGTATGACAAGTCCATCTCCTCCAAATGAACGTTATGAGGAGGAGAAGAGACGCACACCTCGCAAGTAGCCGGTGATGCCTCCTCAGCAACTTCCGGAATGAAGTGCTAGAACTGTGTGCCAAGGAGTATGCCTTGCGCAATCTCCCAAATCGGCTCTTCGTGCCTAAAGCAGATCACGGCTGCACACCTTGTGCTTGCAATCAATAGTTAGTTAAAATAATATTATATTATGTAAGTTGTAGTTTAAACAATTAAATATAGAAGAGTACTTACAAATTGGGTCATCGTCGGCGCAGCAGGTGCATACTGTGATGCAGTAATGATACCTCGTGGTGTCATCCATCGACGAGTGATGGAAAGGAACATTGACATGTAGTTTGCGGTAATAGGTGCGCCAGCAGCATCGATTAGCGCACCTTGGGCTAGCAGCTCCAGGCGATGATCCCAATGAGCGATGTGGCGCCCGTTAATCTCGCTCCAGTTCTTCGTTCCTTGACCCTTGCGCGAACTGAGGTGCAACTCGGGTTCAGTGTCGCAAGGTGGTAGAATGCCCTGTACCAACCCATATTGGCATAGTACACGCTCAGGTAGATGAACCTCGACTATGTCAAAGCATATGAGTGGCACAGAAGCCCTCCACGCATCCGACTGAATTCCCGAGTGCTCGGGCACAGCTGCGTATGCGTCGGCGGGGTAGGGGTCCCACAAAAACTATAAAATATATTATTAAAATGTAAATAATGTTTCTTAACTGATTATAATATTGAGAATGAATAGTAAATTGTTTACCTGGTTAGGTCGTAGAAGGTCTAACTGGTCCCGATAGACCCTGCCCCAGTCCCAGTGTGGCTGCGCGTGCGGCACGCAAAGCTCCACCTAGAACCATAAAGGACATTTGGTGGTGGTTGCTGCGGTGAAGCAACTGCACCACGACCAACAGTTCTATAATACTGGGTTTAAAATGAATGATTGTAAAATTATTTATCATAATGTTTTGTTTAAATGATATTAATTAGTTAATTAATTGTTTTATGATATATTATATGTGTATGTATAGTAATTTTGATTATAATAATATAATATAATAATATATATAATTAATTACCTGGATGTGCAAGTTTTAGCGTTGTGACCTTTACTCCCACAACAACGACAAGTATTGTGTTTCTTTCTTCCTTCATCCATTTCATTGGCAATCCTCTTAGATTTAGGCCTCCTCTTACCACGAAATTTGATCAGGATCATGTCTAAGTTCAAAGCCAGTGTATTGAGGCCATGACCTCTTTATCAATCATTGGCATGAAGCAGGAATTATATGTACTTGCATAACTCGCAGAGGTATAGCAAGGGTCCACAAACCGCTCGTATGATAAGTGACGTTTGATGCATACTGCAAGAACATCTAAGCAAGGTAAGTGGTATATCTCTAATTTGTTACATGTGCACTTCCTTTGTGTGAAGTTCACATATTGTATCTTACCCCCTTGGACGATCCTCTATTTCCCCGCCCAGTCTTAACTTCGAAGATAGCTCTTCTATAGTCGAATGCAATGATCTCATGGAAGTTCGCCTTCTCGGTGTTTCTAGTGATAATCTTGGTGGCATGCGAGGTGTACATGTATCCTCCAGTTAGCCACGCACTAGCACTTTCATGTCTTTTAACAAAATAATCATTGATGCGATAAAAGGTGAATTCAACCAGTGTAGTCAAAGGCAAAAAACGTACACCCTTCATCACATAGTTAAAGACTTCTGCTAAGTTGGTGTTAGTAACACCATACCTATGTCCCCCATCATGACACAATGACCACTTAGACATATGACCTACTTCATCAATCCAGAAAACAACCTCTCGTTTTGCAGTTCCAATTTCCCTCAAGCCCTCAATTAACTTAGATTGTTGTCTTTGCTCAGCAATTCTACCAAATAACTTTTTTAGTTGAACGTTACCCATAGCACGGTTAAAGTTACTAAGCAAATGACGTAAGCATAACCTATGATGGGCATAAGGTGGTTGCCATTCCGGCTTCTCGCTCCATGGTCGTTAAAATACCCGCGTGTCTATCCGAAATAATACACAAACCCATCCTCTGTGTGACATGCTTACGAATACAAGTCATAAACCAAGACCATGCACCTATGCATTCCTTCTCTACCAAGACAAATGCTAGTGGAAAGATTCTCTTATCACCATCTTGGGCAATGACAGTCAATCAGGTATGACGATACTTACCATACAAGTGTGTGTCGTTAATGGCGATAAGAGGTTTACAATGATTGAAGCCCTCAATGCTAGGTCTAAAAGCCCAAAAAACACGTTGGAAGGTTCTAATATTAGGTCGTACATACACACCTGCGTCATTGTCTTCTCTGAAGAACTACTCAACTACTAGGCCCGGGTTAGAATGTTGCAAAGCTTTTAAGAAGCGTGGAAGGAAAGAATAAGAATCTTCCCAAGTACCATAGATGGACAATAAGGCTTGTTGCTTAGCACACCACGCTCGCTTATAATTCACATCTATACCAAAACGATCTTTGACCATCTGCCGCACGACAGAGACCTTAACTGATGGGTCTTGGGCAACATAGTTTCTAATCACATTGTTAATCACAGAAGATGTCAAGTGAATGTGTCCAGCCGACACAGTGTCACTGCCCAATACACAAGACCTATTCTTTCCATGGTATGTAACAATATGCCATGAAGATGAATAAGAATCAAGCCTAGCCCTTAGTTTTCAAGAACAACCCCTCTTACACTTCAAGGTAAGGATAGTTTGGTTGGAAGTCTCAGTTCTATAATCTACATTTCTACGAATATGATATACTCTAATAGCTTCCAACAAAGATTCCATACTATCAAACATCATACCTTTTTCAAACTCCCCTTCTTCGGTGTAAGTGGTATCACAAGCCCAAGTCCTCCAAGAGTTTTCCTCCACATGTTCATCTAGAGGTAGAACTAGGGCATAAGGTGTAGGAGCAATAATTGTAGGATTGTTGCCTAAGGTCATGTCAGTGGCCAGAGCATCCTCATCCACATCCACATCATCCTCAGAAGGATCATCAACTAGCTCATTACTCTCATTACCATCATCCCAATGTGCCACCTCATTACTTTCTCCTAAGTTAACCATTGCATCAATTGAAACTTGATTTGGAGGGGGTTGAGAAAGAGTACAAGATGGAGAAGGAACAAAGGGATTTTGCGTTTCTTGAAATAACATAGACATAGGTGTAAGAGAAGGATTTGAAGATACATTTACAACTTGATTCCCTAATGGTACCTATTCTATGTATAACTCCAAAGAGGGAATTTGGGTAGACTTTGAATACTCCTACATAGCAATTATAGCCTCATCATCCTCTACCGAAAAGGCCAACAATTGTCCACTCATGTCATATTTAAAACTTATATTTACGGTACTTCTAGTGTAGTCAATTTCAATCTTAGAACATATAAAAAGTTTAAACTCATTCAAATTCATATTCGAGTTGCATGCAAACAGTTTACGTCTATCCCCAACATAATGAACATTGCTACTACTTTCTCGTATAGAACCATTCCAAAAATATACTATATTCACACGAAATGATGCCATTTCTACATGAATACAAACAAAAAAAATCAACATCATCAATAAGTTCATACGAATACAAGTACATTATCATTATTTGATCATAAGCATATTCAATAAAGTAATAAGCTTTCTAATATATAAAGTAATTAAATCAATTATAGTAATTAAATCAAGTAATAAGCTTTCTAATATATAAAGTAATAAACAACAACCATACTTCAATAAACAACACAATAAAGTAATTAAATCAAATAAATATTACTTTAATTAGTTGTAGATGACCTACAAGAGTATTGATTTGAGAATTTGTGACCTACATTTAAATAGATAAACAGAAAGTTAACAAACCCTAATTTTCGAAAAAATAAACTCAAAAATCTAATATGACATTACCTTGAGCAACCTAGCGTATCCCAAAACAAATTTAAAGTGCTAAATTAGAAGATAAATGTAAGAATTGAAGGATTGAAAGTAGTTTAATGGTGAAAAAATCAAGAAGAAATGTCGACTTTTTTTTTAGGATTTAGAATTTGGGGAAATGCAGAAGAAGGAGAAACAGTTGATATTTAGACACGAATCAAAACAGCCTCAGAAGCTGAGATTTAGATATGAGGCGCTTATTTTTGAAAATAAATTTTACGGAAACTTATTCGTTGATTTTTTTGGCTAAATTAGCTTATTCGTTTCAAATTTTCCTTTAATTTACAAAGCAATTCACGTGGGCTTGCTTTCTAAAGCAATTATTGTGGGATTTTGCTTATTAAAGTGCTGGCCTAACTTTCCAAAGCTTTTTATTTTTATGAGTTATTATAATTAATAACTAAGTAACGGTTAGGTTTAATTAATAAAACCTAAAAGTAACTTCCCTAATATATTTCCTAATAATTGGGAAGTGAGTATCATGGAGTTACCTATACCATTATATAAAGTGACCTAATTTTATTAGGTTGGTTACAATAATTTCATAATGTAATTTCTGAATTCACTTTTAAGTTATTGTTGAATTCACAAAGATTAATTATATAGTGCTTATAATTAATTATAAACTGTTATATCTCAAAAGCGTATTCCAGATTTTAAGCCTAAGCATCAAATAAGCGGAATAATGCTTTTAGGATAATTAGATAGTGCGTTTAGTATCAAATTTTCGTAGACAGTAATGTCTTAAAGTATTTCCGGTTTAAGGTTGTTTATTTATTTTAAGTTATTTAATTCGTTGTAATTTCAATTCCTAAATTTTATATTAGGTTGCAAAGACTTATAATCTCATAGGGGTGCTTGTAATCTCTTTAAGTTTTATTTATATAAAGCATACAACAATCTAAAAGATTACCTTACATTTAACAAAATCAACCATTTCTCACCAGGTAATTAAATAACACTTTTATGAGTAATATCATATTCACATACTTAGAAATAATACCAAAGTGAAATTATATTTTGTAATTGGTAAGATTAAATGCACTTTGAGACGAATCCCTCCAACTCGGTCCTGGATTTTGATAGATACAGAGAACAACATTATAGTAAAAGTTTACAATTCTTAAAATTCTAGGAACAAAACCAATGTGAGTTTTATAATAATGACAAATTAGGGTTCTAATCATGATTGAGAAATTAGGTGTCAAAATTCAATAAAACTAATATTGAAATTAAAAAGAGGAGTTATTGCTGAAAGAGATATTACCTGACTATTTAGGGGACTGTAGTGTAGCTTATCCCTGTCATAATCACCCACTATCCATAAACCACCATTGAAGCTTTGAAACAATCTACTCCTACTAGTCTAGTCTTTTCTATGGCTATTCGGTTTTTCTAAAGAATCATACTATATACTAAAGTAATAAAAAATTTTGACATGTGTTAGTGTAACAATAAAAATTTTCCCTCCAATTCTACTACTAAGGTTATTTTAGATTATTTTTTATCTTTAATTTTATTAATTCATCACATAATCTATCTATCTTCTATACAATATACTAATAAAGAAACAATTAGGACACATGTCGACTTTACAATAAAAAATTTGCCGCTCTTTTCATGTTCTTATCTATACAATATACTAATGAAGAAAACATGTCGACTTTACGATAAAAAAAAATTCCGCTCTTTTCATGTTCTTATTAGGAAATTTTTTTTAACATATCATGTAATATCTTTTTGATGAGATTTGTTTAATTGATGAGTTACAAAAGATTTTAAAACTATACCATATTTACTAAATTTTTACCATATACAATCAATTAAGATATGTAGTATCTTTTCATTACAATGGATAATTATCGGATAACATATTAATTATTTATGTAAAAAAATTATTTTCATTAAAATAATTTTTTAGTAAATTAAAAAAATCCTATATATTACAAAAAAAAAACTATACAAATTAAATAGATTGCACATTAATTATTTAAGTAAATAATTAGGATAAGATATTGGTGAAATAAATTTCAAATATAATTCTATCACCTATGTTTGACAAGTTCATAATACATAAATAAATTAATTAGGTTATATCTTTAATATTATTGTACAAAAACTTGTTTTTTAGGCTAAAAACTTATTTTAAGTTTTGACAAAGACATTGAACATTTAAATTATTTTTTATATTATTTTTATGTAATAAATTATAATATATATTGTTTACTGCATAGTTTTATGATTATGTTTTTTATATATATTAGTAATATGTATCTCAATCTAATAGTAATACTCTTACAGTTTTTAAAACAAATTAATTTATAGTTTCAATATGATTTTAGGAGTCATATAATAATTTAATTACATATATAAGATTTGTAATTTTTTCTTTAAATAATTCATAAATCGTGTTTGGCAAGGAATTCCATCTAGTAAGGAATAATTCAAACAAAGATTGATTTATTATGGTTTGTGTAACCTATGCCCTAACAAGATAGATGTTAATCTGTTTCTTAAAGTTGCTCTCAATTGTCGGATTCATTTGTTTTTCTAATAAAGAATCATTTTATTAATATCACAAATTTTAGACAAAATTAACTTTGTCCATTCTTATTTTAATCTTTTAATAATATTTATGGTCTCCACATATTTTTCAATAACTGCTTTTTAATATTTTTATATTGTTTATGGTCCCTACATGTTTTTCATTTAACTTTATGAACATACTAGTATAGAAACCCGTGTAATGCACGGAGTTATTAGTATTAAGATATAGAAGTATTATGATTTTTAAACAATGATATAATCATATATTATCATTATCAAGATGTATATACAAACAATCTATTATTGTCTCAAAGTTTATAATAGGTAACTCTATTAATTACAATTTAATTTTGACTTTTTTAGTTTTATTTACACTTTTTTAGTTTTCTGTTAAAATATTTTTCTTAACAAATATTGAGAAGTTGCTGTTTATTTTTTACTGTTTTATTTCAATCAATTAATCAATGAAGTAGAAATATAATAAAATACAATTTCATGTAATAGAATAAAATCAACTTTACCTTATTCAGTTCAATAGACGTAGTCATGTAGCAATTAACCAATTTGATTATTCCATGTGACAAATCTTTGTGAGGATACCACATGAAATTTTACAATCCTTTTAGTTAATTGTATGATAGGAGTATAATGTTATATAATAGAATAAAATCAACTTTACCTTATTTAGTTCAATAAATATAGCAATTAACCAATTTGATAATCTCATGTGGTAATCTTTGTGAGGATGTCATATGTAATTTTCCAGTTCTTTTAGTTAATTGTATGATTTGATTATTTAATGTGGCAAATCTTTATGAGGATACCACATAGAATTTTCCGGTCCTTTTAGTTAATTGTATGATATAATGTCATATAATAGAATAAAATCAACTTTACCTTATCTAGTTCAATAAATATAGCAATTAACCAATTTGATTATTTCATGTGGCAAATCTTTGTAAGGATGTCACATGTAATTTTTCAATTCTTTTATTTTACTGTATGATTTTCTTAATAGTTGTGCTCTCCATATTTTTTTCAATTAACTTTCTTTTAATATATTTTGAAAACGTTCGCCAAATACTTACGATGTGAAGAACAAACAACAATGAGCAAAAATAAGTTTGACAAAGTAACAAACAAGGACACAAGGATTTAAGGAGGTTCACCCAATGATGGCGACGTCCTCCGTGGTATGTAGTTTATGTTTATATTATAACAAGAGAATACAAACAACACTTCAATATGAAGAATTACAATTGAGATAGAGATAACAACAATAGGCTATGTGTTTGGCTTAGGGGTTGTGTTTGATGTGTTTGTATATTTGAAGTGTGGGTATGAGAGCCCTATTTATAGTACTAGGTACTTGAAGTTGAATGGCTCACATAAATACATAGTTAATTTTGGGTAATGAATACTAAGAATTAAGTCTAAGGAGTTGAAAGGTTGAAAACAAGCATCCTTAAATCAACCCTTACATATTCTTCATTAAACCTCATTAACACCCATAATTCTTCATCAATATTCCACACATAATTGCACCCATTTAGTTACCAATAAACCAAGAGTCACACTCATGAATTCATCCCATTAAAGTGTACTCAAGTCACACATTAGTATACTCCCATACATGATCATTAGTATACTACCATTCATAACAATCTCCACCTTGACTTGAGTTCACCCAAGTCACAACATTCATCAATTCACTTCATAAAAACATACACACCTCAAAATGCCCAAGAGGGCATTATCTCAAGCAAGGAGCTAAACCTACCAAGTCAACACATAATTCAAACTTGGTAGTAGGTAATGACTTTGTCATCATGTCGGCCGGATTTTCCGTAGTGTCAATCTTCTTCAATAACACCCTTTTGTGCTCAACTTCATCCCGGATAAAGTTATACTTAATATCAATGTGCTTGGACCTTCTATGAAATGTGTTTTGACTCCTAGCCAAATGAATTGCACTTTGACTATCACAATGTACACTTACCTCACACACTTTATTGCATATTTCACCAACAAGACCTTTAAGCCATTTTGCTTCTTTGAACGACTCGGCCACGGCTATGTACTCCGCTTCGGTTGTAGAAAGAGCAACCATATCTTGCAAAGATGATTGCCAACTAATTGCCGAACCACCCAAATTAAACACAAACCCACTTGTGGACTTTCTATTATCTAGATCACCACCATAATCCGAGTCACAAAACCCGGTTAACTCACTTGAATTTTTCCCATACATGAGACAAACATTTGAAGTATCTTTTAAATACCTCAAAAGCCATTTTAATGCCTCTCAATGTCCCTTACCCGGATTAGACATAAAACTCACCGCATGAGCAATGTCGGGCCTAGAACACACCATAGCATACATAACGCTACCAACGGCACTAGTATATGGAATCCTTACCATTTGCTCTTCTTCCTCTTTTGTTTGTGGACACAAATTCTTGGACAATTTAAAATGAGAAGCAAGAGGAGTAGACACACATTTAGCATCATCCATGGAGAAACGTTGAACAACTTTCTCAATGTACTTCCTTTAACTAAGGTATAAGACACCCTTAGCCCTATCTCTCAAAATCTCCATCCCAAGAATCTTCTTGGCTTCACCAAGATCTTTCATATCAAATTCACTTGAAAGCAACTCTTTCAAGTTCTCCACCTTAAGCAAAGAGCTACATGCTACTAGCATATCATCAACATATAAGAGCAAATATAGTAAAGAACCATATTCAAATTTCTTAAGATAAACACAGCTATCATAAGAACTTCTAACAAAATCATGTGAAATCATAAAGGAATCAAACCTTTTGTACCATTGCCTTGGAGATTGCTTCAACCCATACAATGACCTCTTCAATCTACACACATGATTCTCCTTACCGGCTACCTCAAAACCTTCCGGTTGCTTCATGAATATTTCTTCTTCAAGCTCACCGTGAAGAAAAGCCGTCTTTACATCCAATTGATGTAACTCCAAATCCTCCATCGCCACCAAAGCAAGCAATGCCCTAATAGAAGAGTGCTTCACGACCGGAGAGAAAACTTCGTGAAAATCAATACCCTCAATTTGAGAATATCCCTTTGCAACAACCCTTGCTTTGTAGATGGGAGGAATATCACTAGAAGGACCCTCCTTCCTCTTGAATATCCACTTGCACCCCACAATCTTCTTTTTCTTTGGTGCAACAACGATATCCCAAGTTCCATTCTTCGCAAGAGACTCCATCTCTTGTTTCATAGCAATCAACCACTTGCTTGAGTCATTTGAGGCCATAGCCTCCTTGTACGTACTTGGTTCATTCAACCCTTCGACTTCGCTAGCAATGTTGAGAGCATAAGCAACATAATCACACTCTTCAATATACCTCCTTGGAGCCACGATCTTCCTTCTTTGCCTAGTTGTGGACAAAGGAGGAGACCTTTGTTGAACATCATCATTTTTCTCTTCATCAACATTGGAGGATTCAACCTCCACTTGTGCATCATTATCATTATTAAAAGGTTTTTCAACATTAGATACAAGCATGCTATCTTCATCAAAAACAACATCTCTAGAAACAATTATTTTCTTTAAATCATTACACCATATCCTATACCCCTTTACACCCACTCCATATCCCACAAAAATACCTTTTCTAGCTCTAGGTTCTAATTTACCATCATTTACATGAAAATAAGCTGGACAACCAAAGACCCTAAGACTAGAATAGTTTACCGGAGTGTTGTACCACACCTCTTGTGGCGACTTGAACTTCAAGGCGGTATTAGGTGAACGGTTGATCAAATAACATGCCGTAGCCACCGCTTCGGCCCAAAATTGCTTCCCCAAATTCGCTTGATTTAGCATGCATCTTGCTCTTTCCAATAACGTTTTATTCATCCTCTCCGCAACACCATTTTGTTGAGGACGACCTGCACAAGTTCTATGTCTAACGATACCTTCATTAGCACAATATTTGAGAAATTTGCTATCAACAAATTCAAGACCATTATCGGTTCTTAAGGTCTTGATGCTCCTACCGGCTTTCTTTTCAATCATCTTCTTCCATTCCAAGAAAACATCAAAAACTTCATTTTTATGTTTAATAAAATAACACCAAACTTTCCTAGAGTAATCATCAATAAAGGTCAACATGTAGCTACAACCACTAAGGGAGGGGGTTCGAGAAGGCCCCCACAAATCGGAATGGACATAATCTAATATCCCCTTAGTGTTGTGGATGGCGGGTTTAAAACTAACTCTCTTGTGTTTCCCATAAACACAATTTTCACAAAAACCAAGGTTCCCAAAATTTTTCCCATCAAATAAACCTTGTTTAGAGAGTTCAAACATACCTCTTTCGCTCATGTGACCAAGCCTCAAGTGCCAAAGTTTGGTGTCACGATCGGACATTGTGCTTGTGGATACATTCGCCGAGCCAAGAATAGTTGAACCTTGAATAGCATATAAACTCCCATTCAACCTCCCCTTCATCACTACTAGTGAATCCTTAGCTACCTTCATAACTCCACCTTCACAAGTGATTCTACACCCGATCTTATCAAGAGTACCCAAAGATAAAAGATTCTTTTTCAACCCCGGGACATACCTTACATCGGTTAAGGTCCTCACAATTCCATCGAACATCTTCACTCTAATGCTCCCAATCCCAACAACTTTGCATGTGGTGTTGTTTCCCATGGTAACATTTCCCCCATCAACACTTTCATAAGTATGGAAGAAAGTTTTGTTGGGAGTCATGTGGAATGTGCATCCTGAATCAAGAATCCAATCATCATTACCTTTGTACTCATGAGTGGCAACAAGAACATCGCCATCATCACTATCATTCACATAACTAGCATTGGCATTGCTAGTTCCTTCCCTTGCCTCTTCTTCAACTTTTTTCTTCAATTTCCAGCAATCCTTCTTGATGTGGCCCTTAAGCTTGCAATAGTTGCAAGTCTTATTTTTGTTTGGCCTCACGGACTTGGACCTCCCTTTACCCTTGTTTCCACTCCCACTAGTGGAACCTTTCTCTTGTGACCTTCCTCTTACAAACAACCCGTCACTAGCATTGCTTGGTGACTTTTGTGACAATTGTGTATCAATAAGATCCCTTTGAGTCAAGGCATTCTTCACATCATCACAACTCAAATTGTCTCTACCATAAAGTAGAGTTTCTCTAAAATTTTTATAAGAGGGGGGTAAAGAACATAAAAGATAAATAGCCAAGTCTTCATCATCAAGCTTAACATCAATGTTTTGCAAATCCATAACAAATGGAGCAAAACTCATCCAAGTGAGGTTTTAAAGGTTTACCTTCCTCCAAGCGTAAATCGTAGAGTCTACTCTTCAAAAGTAGCCTATTGGTAACACTCTTGGCCATGTAGAGTGATTCTAATTTCTCCCATATACTCTTGGTTGTTGTTTCTTTAACAACCTCTCTTAGTACCTCATTGGAAAGGCATAATTGGATTGCGGATAATGCCTTTGTGTCTATCTCTTCCCATCTCGATGCGGACATACCTTCCGGCATCTTCTCAATACCATCAATCGCCTTGTGTACACCATTTTGAATCAAAATGGCTCTCATTTTGACTTGCCACAAGCCAAAGTTTACATTCCTGTCAAACTTCTCAATATCGAGCTTCATTGTAGTCATGATTTTCAAACAATAATTTCTTAAAACACCGCAAAATCAACCTGGCTCTGATACCAATTGAAAACGTTCGCCAAATACTTACGATGTTAAGAACAAACAATAATGAGCAAAAATAAGTTTGATAAAGTAACA
This sequence comes from Amaranthus tricolor, assembly GCF_026212465.1. Classification (NCBI taxonomy): domain Eukaryota; kingdom Viridiplantae; phylum Streptophyta; class Magnoliopsida; order Caryophyllales; family Amaranthaceae; genus Amaranthus; species Amaranthus tricolor. Next base: position 475,420 of record NC_080058.1, on the reverse strand, counting down.
AACAAGGACACAAGGATTTAAGGAGGTTCACCCAATGATGGCTACGTCCTCCGTGGTGTGTAGTTTATGTTTATATTATAACAAGAGAATACAAACAACACTTCAATATGAAGAATTACAATTGAGATAGAGATAACAACAATAGGCTATGTGTTTGGCTTAGGGGTTGTGTTTGATGTGTTTGTATATTTGAAGTGTGGGTATGAGAGCCCTATTTATAGTACTAGGTACTTGAAGTTGAATGGCTCACATAAATACATAGTTAATTTTGGGTAATGAATACTAAGAATTAAGTCTAAGGAGTTGAAAGGTTGAAAACAAGCATCCTTAAATCAACCCTTACATATTCTTCATTAAACCTCATTAACACCCATAATTCTTCATCAATATTCCACACATAATTGCACCCATTTAGTTACCAATAAACCAAGAGTCACACTCATGAATTCATCCCATTAAAGTGTACTCAAGTCACACATTAGTATACTCCCATACATGATCATTAGTATACTACCATTCATAACATATTTTTATTGTTTATGGTCTCTACTTTAATTTTCCTTAATTAAATTTATTATTCAATAAAATAACATATTCACCCTTTAAAAAATTTACTTTTTTTAATCCTGTGCACATTCCTTGTGATAACTTGTTTAGGAACTAATAGAACATGAATTTTCTCATAACCCACGCGCAAAGCCAACTCCAACCCTTAGCAAGTAGCAGTAGCTTCAGACTCCTCTCTCCCCCAGTTCGCTTTCAGCCTTCTCGTACCAGTCACAGGCATCTCCCCATGCACATTTCTTATCACAATACTCAGACCACGATGAAAATCCGACCCCAAATGAGCATCGAAATTCACCTTGACTCACTCATCACAAGGGCGGCTTTTAAAAATGTTCAATAATCAAGTGAATATTTTCTAAGTCGTTAAACGTAATTAAGTGAGTATACAACGAGACGTTAATTTAATTAGTTTACATTAAGTAACGTTTATGTTTTATTATAAGCCTATAAACATCACTAAACCGTTGAGCAATGTAGCAACTAACCCAACAATTATCCTAGAATATGTCAATGTGAGATAGTATTTTTTTTTTTAATATCGAGTAGAAGAAATATTGAAGATGAGATTAAAAAAATAATATGACAATAAATTTATGAACAACATTAAAAGAGTGAATGTGGATTCATAACAAATTTTAAGAGTTTTTTTTGTAAAAATAAAGAGTGAATTAGTTATTTGTAGGCTTAATACCTGTATATATAGCATTGTTTTAGCCTTTTCTCCTTGATTAGGCTGTTCGTGATTTTCCGGTAATAAAAATAAAAATTCATTTATTAAAAATGTCAAACGAGGGGAACAACTTCATAAAGAACCAAAATTCAAAAAATAATCCGACCTGCCGGAGTCGAACCAGCGACCTAAGGATTATCTGCATACCAACTACAGTCCTCCGCTCTACCAACTGAGCTAAGGTCGGACACCTTATAAATTTTGCTTGCTTATTAAATATATATATATATATAATCAGATCAAATCCGATAGGACTTTCGATTGCCTTCTGCATTTTGCATGTTGTTGCATGTACAGCTCATGTATTTACACAATTACACCTTATTCTCTCTCTTGCCACCTGTTTCCTTTTCTATCTTACACGTGTTCGCCAAAAAAAATTTTCTCCCTCCAACCTTCGGCTGTAAGATTTAAGCAGTTCCTTTACTTCCTTATGATCTCATGTCGAAACCCTAATTGAACTCTTGAATTACTGATGGTGCAAGCTTAAATTTATTGCTATTTACTATCTATCTACTTCCACAATCATGATTTCAAAGCAGATAATCCCATTTGATTAAGGTATTTTTCTTAATTGTGTTTGTCTTGATTACTGGCTGTTATTTAATTATTGCTTTGCGTTATTCTTATTGAGAATTTTTAGATATGATAGTTTCATCATTTGATAAATTATGATGTAATTGAGTCCTAATAAATTGTGGGTATAACTTAAATTATGCTTACTGGCTACTGCTTAAGATTATACTACTGTCTGATCAATTGAAAATCAATGTAAGGTTGCGTACATTTAATTCTTCAAACTCCGCCTAGGTGGAAGCAGATGCTTATACAGTTTCACAGGGTAAATAATTTTGTGCTAAGAGATTTTTCAATTATTTAAAATATTTTTTGGAATTTTGGAACATTTTACACTTGCAATTAACAAAAATTAGTCATTGCATTTTAATTTCTTCTAAGTTTTTTGTAATTAGAGCTATGATAGACCAGATTTGAGGTATCGGATGTATGCAACATTATTTTTGTGATGACAATAGAAGTTTTCTCTGACTTATTGATCCTTGATCATGTTGGTAACTTGGGAGTAATATTTTTTTGTTGATAATAATTTAAGGTAATTAGTAAGATTGCTTGGTACTTATAGTAATTGGTTATGGCAGCTTGTTGATTGTTAGATGCAGAAATAATGGCCATGTTCTGAGGTGGATAGATAGATTATGGATTGAATTGTACATAATAGATTATATACTACTCCCTCGGTCCCTATGAAATTACTCCCTTTTTATGGTGTAACAAATGGAGGGAAGAAATGAGTGAGATGAAGAGATAATAAGTTGTTAGATGAGCTTAAAAGAAAGGGAGTGAAACTATTGCCAGAGAAGGATAGGATGCAAAGTAGGTGGGACAAACTAAAACAAAAAGGTGGTACTTACCTTTGTTTCTAGTAATGAATAGGTTGTCTTCACATAAATAAGAAGCCCAAATGATTTAGTAAGAAATTTTACTATAGTAACCCAAAACTAAAGAACTCGATTTTTTTGGCTCCATCGATAATGGACACTATCCGATCAAACCCCTTCTATGAAAAAAATTGAAGGGGGTAGTAGATTTGACTGTCTTTAGCATAGAATTATAACTTAGGATTTACTAAATATGGTGGTATTGAGAGTTCATTTATCCTTTGTATGTTGTTGAACATTCCTATGTTTCTTTAAATTTGTTACATTACGCAGAATAGAAGTGAGGGCTTTTTAGATGTAGTGTATGTAGTGTAGCAAGTTCAAAGGGACCGATGGAGTTTGTTTTTAGTGCATAATGCATCCTCTAAATAAGTATATGCCGATGATGCGAATTAATTGGCTGCAAAGATGCTACATCTTTTGCAATATGTTCTTTGCCCAAATACTCTCATTATACACATATATTTTCATTTGAATTCCATTCTTTGTTGTGATCACAGCGATACAGGATGGAAGAAATTGATCCTGGTGATGAAGAGTACTGCTGGAAAATGGAGGATTTTCGGGAGTACTCAAGAGCACATGACATAAATAGCCAATTAAGCTGGATATGGAGAAAAGGGGTAAATATGGGGAAGAAAATGGTGGTGATGGGTGTTGTTGTTTCATCAGCCACAATTGTTCTTCCTCCTCTTGTGGCTTTGTCTGCTATTGGATTTGCCTTTTCTGTCCCTGCTGGTTTTGTTATCGCTACATATGCATGTGGTGAGAAGCTTATGAACACTTTACTTCCCTTACCTTCTCCACCTTTTGAGCAATATGAGTCGACATCTAGTGACGATGAAGAATACAGGGTTTATAGTGAGAATAGCTATGAAGAAAAAGAATATGAAGAGGATACTAGAAAGAGTATAGAATCAAGGATTGAATTGGTTGAGGTAAATAATAGGGAAATCAATAACTATAATCAAACACCCGTCAATAAGGGCGAATTAGATAAAAGGTCATCAAAAGTGAGTGAGATTCTTGAAGAAGGGGGATGCGAGGAAGATGCGGAGGAGTGCATGGAGGATGAGGAGATACCTGCGTTAGACTCAAAAATAATTCCTGACATATTAGAAGGAATCAAAGAGGCAGAGGAAGAGATTTCTCGTATGGATAAGAAAGGGATGCCAAGAAACTCTTTAAGGGCAGTTGTATTAGAGGCTCAGATAGGCGGGGAGAATGAAGACAACGTTGATCAAGTAACGAAAAGCATGGCTTTTGTGCCACCTAGAGTAAATAAAATTGACGAGAACAAGTACGTGGAAAATTTAGCTGGTATAGAAGAGGACGAACTGAGAAGTGAGTCTATGGGATTGATTGAAAAAATGAGGGATGAGGATGAAAAAGACCAGCAGAGAGAACACAGTCCTGAGGAAAAAGCACCTAATCTTACTGTCATCACTGAAGAAGCTGAACCAGCCTTGGATGACAAGGAAATGATAAATAGTCTCAAAAGTGATGCAAATTTTGATTACATAAGCTTTGAGGTAGAGGAGAATGACTTAATGCAAGACGAGCCAAAATCTGCGGTAGAAACTCAGCTTGTGGTAAATGTGAAGATAGACGGTGATCATACCGTCACTGAAGTTCATCAAGGAAGCAGTATAGATAAGATTGAGACTTTGATATTTCCTATTCAAGAAACACGGCAGATGGTTGATGAAACTTTGATCCTTCACAATGAAGAACCTAGGGATGTTGCCGAAGAAAGTAAGATCGATTTGCCTGACAATGGATCCGTGGCACTCGATGAAATGACAGAATCGATGGTTAAGATCCATGAAGGTAAATAGTGGCTTATTGTTGTCTTTAGTAATGGATATAATAATCTATCATCCTGATATCAGTACGTGCCAACATATAATCGAATTTGGATACATATGCCTTTGCAGGGGAAGATCAATCTCTAAGTAATGTAGTTGGAATAGCTTTTGATTATCATGAGGTTGTGATTGAGTCAGCAATGCCGGCCTATGAACATGCTGATGCTGCACCAGATCAAGGAATTACTGCTGTTTCTGACAAGGTAAAAGGTTTATACTGGTGCATGTTTGTGCTTTAGGCTTGCATCATATGTGCTGTGATTTGGTGTCAACCTTGAAATAATCTCATGAGCATATTACTGAATTTCACATCGCTAATTAAGAATTGATTTTGGACCGTATTAAAATGACCCATTAAATCATGTTCACTTATGTGATGTTGCAAATGATGTTTGTTACGAAGGTAAATCGGAAACAACCTTTTTTTTATCACTAACAAGAGTAAGGTTGCGTACATTCGACCCTTTAAAACCCCGCCTTAGTTGGAGCTACTTAATAGCATTGAGGTAATGGAATGTGATTATTGTAATCAAGAATTTGGAACGGTATAGCACTGCTCAAGTAGAGGATATGCATATCACTTGGTTCCCGAGTCATTTTCAATCCGGTCTTCTTTTAAGGTAGGTGTAGGTTTTTCTCCTACGATAGAATATAGATTCCTTTGTTGCGTGTGTAGGGACGATTTTTCACTCTAACTCGAGTATCTTGTCGGATCCTTAACATTTGAACTTGAGTACACATGTACGGCGTTGATATAGCATGATTGTTGTGCAGCTAACATTGACATTGCTGTTAATCATGGAATCTTCCCTTGTAAGTTTTGTAATATATGAAGTATAAGCCAATAAAATTACCGGCTTTTTGACAGGTAAAAGTGGACGAGGAGAAGGTATGGGAGCAAATCAATGCTTTGCGAACCATTGTGGGATGCACGGATACTCCACGTACTTCGTATGCAGAAGAGCTCAATGCTCTTTACGTGTTTACTGGTGTTGAGCCACCAGTATCGACCAAGGGCCCTGCTGATCTTTCCGAGATTGATGAAAAACTTCACTTTCTTATGTCAATAGTTGGTGTCAAGTAGATTACTCTGCTTAATTTGGCAAATAACACTGTTTTTTAAATTTTGGATTCGTCAAATTCGTGATATTTGCATCAAGTATCTTGTTTTGAGAGTAGTGTAGTAATGTAGGTATGTATTTATGTTTTGTTTGCACTTGTTACATTTGGGAAAGTTGAGACAAGCTCATCATAATGTGGAACTGTTGAGTTTCTTTTGTAGATCCATGGATCTTACAATTCGTTTTGAATACCGATCACATAAAAGTTATTGGTAATCTAACTATAAGCAAGGAATAATCTTCAATTACTATTAATAACTAATTTATTTTAAATTACTAATTTGTTTCAAAAAGTTTTTGTAGAGACTAATTGATGGAAATGCAATCATTGGTGGATCTAGTATATAGCTCTTGGTATTTTGGTACTGTTTTTGGATCTTAGACCCGCTTATGCAAGTGCATATGTTTGAATTGAACCAAATAAACGATAGTACGGTACTATATTTTCATAATCTGCTTCTAAAGTAATGAGTCCATGAATTTGGATTCGAGTTCCAGCATAACAACTAGATTTATATTGTTAAAATAAACTTGTTAGTCAATCAAATTCAAAAAACTGAAATCCAAACCTTTTTCACTAGTAATTTTGAGTTTTTAACTTTTTTACGTAGTAGATAAATATGTTTTACATGGTGACACTTAGTTTTCAATTTTTATCCATAATAAATATAATGTTAAGTTTTTTTTGTTAAATTAATACTCAATGCGGATATATTTTTGAAATATGTGCCCCATAATTGGTGATCGGCTGATTGCAAATTTGCAATATTTGTTTTTATGAAAAAACACTTTAAGATGGGTAATAATGAAGTAAATTGAACAATAAACTGAACATTTTTTCTAATAAGTAATAAAGTAAAAAATTTAGAGTTACCACACGGATAATAAAAAATATTTGTTCATCAAATAAAAGAGTCAAAAACTTAAAATCAATTATGCTAGTTATAATTATAATTATTATTTTTAATAATTATAATTATAATAGGTGTAAATATTCACGAAAAACATAAGACTTGCTAAAATGGAGCGAAGAAATGAGAAGAGCTCGTAAGTCACGCAACTCCCCTTGAACACCGTCCTTCCATTTTCTCTCTCTCAATCTCTGCACAAATCACGCCAGTAGAGAGAGAATTAGGAAGATCATTGGATGTATAGAAATCTAACCAAGTAATAAATATATCTATATATATAATTTAGTATTAAATTGTTACGGTAAATGAATGAGTAAGATTCCGCCATCCTTGCTTTCCCTTACAATCGATTCTGCTCTTCTCCATCTTTCTTCTTTTTCTGATATTTCTCATCTTCCTGGTCACATTCTCTTCGATCTACTTTTGGTATGCCTTTCTCTCTCTCTCTCTCTCTCTCTCTTTTTTTTTTTTTTTTTCCTGATTCAGAATTGTTTAGTATTATATGATGATTTATTGCTTTAATTGGGTTTTCTAGGTTTTCTTTTGGGATTTAATTGGTTTAGAAATTGATTTGTTTTAGGAATTTTGATTTTACTTCAGGGATTGATTATTGGTGTTTTTGGCTCTTTTTCTGCTGTCTTCATTTAACTGTTGCTATGTTATTTTGGCCTTTTCTCGTGGCTTCATTATGCTAACAGTATCGAATTTCATTAATGGAATTATTGGTGTCATTAGTGAATTAAGTAATTTTATATTGTGTTGTAAATTTGATTGGTTGTTAGGATGCTCCAATGCTAGAGACGCACGCCACTGTTTGTTGATGAATCATGAATTCTTTGTTTCTCCTCTGAGATTACCAAAAGTGGAATCTAGTTTGTTTGTGAATCGGGGTTTAATGGCAGTATTTTTAATAGTTCTGATGGAGGTTTAGTGATATTTCATTTAGTTGGTGATGCATTCGGCCATTAGCATTTGTAACTTTGATTTGTTTAAAGGTTTTATCTTTGTGGTCTTAATGCCTTGTTTGGTTAATAGTATTGAGCAATGGTGATGAGAATGAGTTTTAGTCTTAATTTTTAATGAAATATGCTCTGGCATTCCCGTGGTACTCATCCTCAAATATGTTTTTTCTTTGCAATTTCATATTACCACCTAGCACCACCTACCTTCCGAAATGTTAATAGATGGGAAAAGGTTTGTTTGAAGAAAAAATTTCTAGATTAGGACAAACATAACCTCAAACCTTGTCACACCTTGCCAAGTAGTTTTTCTAGGTAAATAAACAAACGAGTTGCAAATGAATTGTGGGTTATATCATTCTTTGTTCTTTGGTAAAATATAAACACTATGATTTTCTTATGATATGATAGTCATGATAAAATGTTAGATTGGTATGGTGGTCTCTTAGATGTTCATGTTGGTTTATATGTGCATTGCTATTTTGGGTAGTTGTTATGGTGTTTATGGTGAGTTTGTTGTCAGACTGAACAGCCAGCCATAGTACCCCTAAAAATTGTATAGGTTCTATTTATTGTAATTATTTTGTCTCCTAAAAGCACTTATTAAATTCATCAATTTGTTCGGGGGAGTCAAATCAGCCAGCTATTCATAGAAATCCTTGTTGGCTCTTTGTCAAATGTTTGTTTGGCCGAGGGCTTTATAACATATTGTAAGCTACATTTATGTTGACGAGTAACCAACTTGCAATGAATATGAAAGGTATAGTGATGCTATAAATTATATAGTATTGAATATTGGTAATAAATATTAATATCAACAGAAGAACGTCCTTTTATGATTCTAGACATGTTGTGCTCACATATTCTTGTACCATCAAAGACAAGTCGGTAAAATATGAAACTTATAAATTACATGTGTACTGTCAATGTTGGTAGTTATGATGGTGATATATGTTGCAATTCAAAGAGGTAATTTGGTGATTGTAATTTTTGGGGATGCTCATTTCCCCTTAGAGTTCAATGTTTTATAGCTCACAGGCAATGGAGTTTACTTTTTTCTTTATTTATCTAGTTATTGCCTCCCTGTTTTTTGATCAATTCGCTGCTTAATGCAGTGTAGGTGTGACCTTTTGAGTCGTCCTAACAAGTGATGGTACGAACATCTTAGTGTGTGGGGTCGTATCAATGTGAAGGATATTAGGTCTTCCATTATGTTCGCTAAATGGACTGTGTTTCAATCTGTTTTGAATTTATAATTGTAGTTTTTCTGATTGTATGCTGTTATTGGGTACTCAGCATCTTGCAAGTAACTCGACAAAATACTGTGCTGCCAAGTTTCATATGCCGAAATAAGCCGGTTAAGACTATATCAAACACCCAAGTCTACACTCCTCACTCCCTACTGTATGTTTGATGGCCCAAACTTCCCTTTCATATGCCCCATGATTTGTGAGACGTTTTTAAATTATGGTGCACACTGATGCTTGTCTATTTGTTATTTCCTCTTCGCGACCTTTTCCTTTCTCTCTATAAAAAACCTCGAGATCTTGATTATTTTGAACCTCCTTGATTTGGTTGAAAACTCTGGCCCTTTCGTAGACATTGTACTGTTTGTAGACTTCTTTGTGATTTGATTGAACGTGTCAGATTTTTTTCTTCTATGGGATTGCCGGTATTCTGTATAATTGGTTCATCAGATAGAAATTATAATTCTTGCAGGGAACATTGAGAGCTGGAAAATTGAATGAGAAGATCTTGAAATTGTTCTTAGCTTCTGGTGACGACAAAGTTCTTTCCTTCATTCAATCGCTCAATATTCAGCTAGTTACTCCAGTACTTCCCACCCGTAAGTTTTAATCTGACCTCTTGGTTAATATATTATAAAATAGTTTCCTTGAAGATGCTTAGTCTGATTGATAACATTTATTGCTTTCAGGATGCTGTGGAAGGTTTTGATTTCGTCGCATAAGCTTGTTTGAAACCCACAATTAGTTGTTGGTGGAATTAAATTTTGCCTTAGTTATAGTTTGTTAAGACACCCAAAAATGGCCCAATTCAGCATTAAGGATGATCATGTGGATATTGTGATTGGTGCTCTACAGTCTGACCTAACATCTTTCATGGATGCATGGAGACCTTTTTTCTCCCGTTTCCACTTGATTATTGTGAAAGACCCTCTCCTGAAGGAAGATCTAAAGATTCCAGATGGATTCAATGTTGATATGTACACAAAGTCTGATATGGATAAGGCTGTAGGATCTTCATTGACTTCCCAGCTTTTCTCGGGCTATTCTTGTCGCTACTATGGTTATCTTGTCTCTAAAAGGAAATATATAATCTCGATTGATGATGATTGTATTCCAGCCAAGGATGATAACGGATTTCTTGTAGACGCTGTATCCCAGCATCTTTTCAACCTTGCAAGCCCGGCTACCCCTCTCTTCTTCAATACTCTTTATGATCCATATCGCAAAGGAGCTGACTTTGTTCGTGGGTACCCATTTAGCCTGCGAGAAGGGGTTCCATGTGCTCTTTCATGTGGGCTGTGGCTCAACTTAGCAGACTTGGATGCTCCAACCCAAGCTCTCAAGCCTGAGCAGAGAAACACGAGATATGTTGATGCTGTTCTTACTGTTCCCACCAAGGCTATGATGACGCTAAGTGGAATCAACATAGCGTTTGATCGGGAGATTCTGGGTCCCGCTTTGTTTCCAGGTTTGAAGCTGACGAAGGAAGGAAATTTAAGATGGGAAACCATGCAAGATGTGTTCTCCGGAATGTGTGCAAAGGTCACCTGTGACCACTTGAAGATTGGGGTGAAAACCGGACTGCCGTATGTCTGGAGAGAGGAAAGAGGCGATGCAATTCAGAGCTTGAAGAAAGACTGGGAAGGTATGAAGCTGATGGAAGACGCAGTTCCTTTCTTCGAGTCCATCCAACTGCCACCTGAAGCAGTTAATGCTGAGGAATGTATGTTGGAGATAGCAAAACTATTGAAGGATAAATTCGATGCTGAAAAGAACTCTGTGTTTATTCAAGCTGCTGATGCGATGATCGAGTGGGTTAAGCTTTGGAAGAAGGCAGTACCGGCTTCCAATTAGAAACCCAGGAAGCAAAGATAGCTCGTTGTTTGTTTTAGTCACAAACATGAAAATAGTAGAAAAGGAGAAGTTGAAGCTGTTGTTATTCTTGTTATTTGGCAGCCTTTTTACAATTAGATCATGTGGATTAGGAATGTTTGTTGTCGAATGTTGATTGGGTTTTTTTTTGCCCAATTTGGAATATTAATTTCAGTGAATGAATACATGGTTACATTCAATATGCTGATTTCACTTTGTGATTTCAATTATATTAGTTGAGGATAACGTATTAAATTTGTAACACTACATCCAAAAAGCTCTCAAATCTTTTTAATGATAATTTTTTCTTATTAAGTGGCATAACAAATATTAGACAAAAATGTAAATTATTCTTTCAAAGTTAAAGTCTCGTTGTGAACTTTTGCCTCCCTTCTGGAGGGTGTGTTGTTCTACGCTTCTATGGGGGGGGGGGGCTATGTTTAAGTTCTAAAGACTTTCTAGTTAGTAACAATGTAACATATAAATCTATAATCTTTATTTACACCTTCAATTCTTGTATACTAAGAATCATGCAAGATGACCTTATATAAATTTTGATACTTAGATTTGGACAAATTTTAATTATAATTTATTTGGTAGAAGAGTAATAGTTACAAAAATAAGGCTAAAGTTGTCCATGTGTCGATGCTTGACTGTCTAAGTGTAATTAGGTCCACGATGATGGAGTATGTCGAAATTAAATGAAGTTTTTCCGGTGTTTTTACAAAACAAACAAAATTAATGCTTAAGTCATATTAGAAGACTGAATGTATAGGAAGAATTAATATGATAATACATAAAATGGCGTTGAATTGATTGTAATTACTTAGAATAGCTTACATTATTTTGACTATTTAGAATCAATACATGCTTGTTGACGTATATTTTGATAAACTGTCTTTCATATAGTTACTGCTATATAAAATTGAAATCAAACAAGTTAAAACTCGACTAATTTTTAGTTTTATTAGTTATTTAATTTTCTCTTCATTTTCTCCCTAAGCTATGTTAGGAAATCTATAAAATAATTAAATTTTAGACAAATAAAATGTGTTTGTTATGGCATGATTATCCATGAACCTTAGAATTTAAGAGAAGACATATTTTCCTTTTATTTTACATGACTCTCCGCCAAGACTTTTCCCATCAAATGCTCTTAATTATTGTACCAGCTAAACAATATCTACGCCTACCATTTGGCATGGTTTGTTTTTCCTATAAAAAACAAAAATAAGCACAAAAAATTAACTCCAACAATTATTTGAAGTTGATATTATTATTATTATCATACATAATCAAAGTTCTAAACAAAAATTAGCAAAATAAAATGGCAAGCTTATCTTTTGTTGCTAGAAAATGTACACCTAATGTTAAGGCTCTTCAGACTATTACCAAAAGATTTGTTCAATCTGTAAGCGTTTTCTTGACAGTTAATAATGCGTTTATTTTTATAGAAGTTTTAGGGGTGTTTGTTTTGGCGAAAATTTTTCATTTAATAGATAATTTTTCTTAAAAATTATATATGATTGAAATATTATATGATAATTAATTTACTTTTTTTTGATTTGATGAAATTTTTTTTTACAAAAATAGTTTGTTAATTACAAAATTTGTTGGGTTTGATTGTTTGAAGGGATCTAGCTCACCCTCTCAAGAAGCAGCAAACACAGCCAAAAGAGGTCTCAACGAGGCTCTAAGGGCCGGTGAAAACCTAAAAAATCAGACTGTTTCCACCACTGAAAACGTATGATTTCTATACCATTTTAATGTGCAGTCTTTTGGTCAAAATACGACAAAGAAAAAGAAATAGAAAAAGTAAAAATCGTCATATTATGAGACTAGTGGCAAAGCCACACAGTCTCTAATAGTGTCAATTGACCCAACTTGCATTGATACCATATTTCTAAAAAAATATAAAGAATATTTGAGATTTTGAAATACTTTTATATGAAATTAACTATGTATAATATAAAGTATTCAATGTAATTTAGGCATCAATCATCAACTTATAGGTTATATTATACATCTTGATGTCTCAACTATTTGCTTAAAATTTTGGTTGAGTTGATTTATCAACATGACATCATAAGCACAAGTTACGAGTATGAATCCCATTTACGTTTTCCTCCTTTCAAGTAGAATTATAAGCGTTAAGTATAAAGGAAACTTGTAAATTACGATGCATCCTCATTTCTAATCTAAACGGCTTTTGTTTGAAGGAGTCATATAGAATATATAACATATAAAATATATTCCAATAATGTATATTATTAGTCATAATTTCAGTCACTAACTTAAGTTTTTGATTAAGTTGATTTTTGGACACGATTGATCTAACAAGGTACATATGTTATGAATTGTTATAAGATTGCGGATAGCACAAAGGAATCAGCACATGGTGTAGCAGATAAAGCAAAAGAAGCAGCCCAAGGAGCTTGGGAATCAGCAAAGGAAACAGCCCAAAAGACTAAGGACAATGTCTTTAACAAGGCTGATGAAGCTAAGGAAAGTGTCAAAGAGACTGCAAAACGCAGCATGAACACCAAGAACAACCCCAATTGTTAGATTATACTTAATAATTAATAATTGGATCATTAAATATAATTATAACATAAATATATAGTGGGTGAACCCCTATACTAGCTTGATTTTAATTGAACTATTATATATTTAATTTTTTGTAATTTCTTATTTTTTTCTAGCTAGTATATTAGAGGGTCATCAATTTATAGTCATTAGAGAATAGTTTTTTTTTTCCTCTTTAATATATGTGATTTCAAGGACTAGCCATATATTTATAATACAATAAAATTTCTTATCTAGCTATTATGAAAATGCACCATGATTTAATTGTTATTTTGATTGATTTTCATCAAATTTCATGTCATAAAATATAAAATTGAATTATTACAATAAAGATATTATAATGAAGGAAAATTGTTAATAATAAAGCAACTTTAGCTCGATCTGTTGAAAATAAATTTATCTATTATTTATTTTTTTAAAAAATTATTATGTTTATAATCATCTTCAAATCATTTTTATAAGTCAAGCAATTAAAAATATATAATAGTACGTAAAATTATTTTTAATAATCATACTGAATAGATGATTTTATTGAAAATAAACAATATTTAAATCGATTTTGATTGAATTGAACAAATAGTTTATTTTGACATTTTCCTCTTCTAATAATGCCTATTAAAAGCAATAAAAAAAAAATCATTACTCATTATCATTAACCTAAAAGGCTATGAAGTACTCGTAGAAATTGTCAAATCCGTTAGAAATTAAAATAGCTTTACATATAGAAAAATTACTTTTAAAATTTCAAGGGTTATTTTTTAAAAATCTAATCTTACATTTTTATTATTTTTAAAAAAATCTCACCTTTTACTCATATTTCTATCTAAAGAACTTTTTAGTTTTTACCACTTATTATAACAGGTCAATTCCAAAAAGTAAAAGAAAAATAAATAATTTATCATGTGTCTCATTATGATTGCTCTTTATATTTAGAAAAATGAAACTAAAAAAATTAAAAACCCAAAAAAAATTACCTTCCATCTACCTTTCTTTAGCATCAGTTCCATGGCTCCATGACTCAATTGCAACATACCCTTGAAACTTTCAATGTTGCCCCCTCCACCAAGTAGGGCCACCATCACTGCTCATCCAGTCTTACTGCCGCCGCCAAACCCCCACCCACAACCAATAACGGATCCAAAACTCAAACTTACTGATAGCACAATCATGACAAAAAAAATTCTATTAAATATTTTTAAAAAAATCATAGATATATATGTCAAAAATTAATATTTTGAATTCAACCCTAAAAAAATATTTTATAATATATTTGGACAAGTTTTCATATCGGGGCATTAATTTTCCAAACTACGAATTAATAAGAATAATAAGAGACAAAAATTACACAGAAAGTATGTAGCTTAACCGGTCATGAGTGTTCCATAAACGTCTCAACAATATAAAATTCTAATGCCCTCACGTGCGAGCGCGAGATCCAGTTGGATTCGCCCTTGCCCACAACTACCTCAATAGTCACTACCCTTAAATTGTCACCCCCCATCCTTTGTGAGTCTGCAACAACCCACTCCCATCAAAACACCCAAGAATGATTCACACATTACAATTGAGACTTTTTTGTTCCAAAAACAACAACAAAAAAAAGTGATAACGACGATGTATTAGAGTTCGAACAATGTGTTTCAAACTCCAATATTACCAAGATCGAGTGTATGAGGTTTTGTGACAAACAAATTACGCTATCAATAATATCGATGTTTGTAGGAGAAAATAAAGCAATAAAATGACACAAAAATTTAACGAGGTTCACCCAACTAAGGCTACGTCCTCCGGTGTGTAGTATCTCTTATATTATCAAAAGGAGTTCAAAGAACTCTCAAATATGGAGAATTACAATAGAGAAGAGATATAAGCTAGTGTTTGGCTTGGGGTGTATTTGTGGATGTGTTCATTTGATGATTGAGAGCTCCCTATATATAGTACTAGGTACATAAATGTCATTAGCTCACTAAATACAGAATTAATATTGAATAATGAATGACATGAAACTTCTCCAAGAACTTGAAAGGTCGAAAACAGCATCTTAGGCACATCAGAGGAACCGCTCGACTGGAACAGAGAGCTCGCTCGGTCGAGCGGAGTACAGACCCTTTCTGGATGCATTCTGTTTGCTCGCTCGATCAATCAATAAGGCTCGCTCGGTCGAGCGGGTAGCTCGCTCGGTCAAGCGACCATTCTGCTTCTTCTGTCAGAATTCTGATCGAGCTTCAATAAATCAAACATAAACCAAAGTCCTTTGCACTTCTTCATTAAGTCCCTCTCACACTTCATTACCTTATTAATCCATACTTAACCACCATCATAAATCAATCATCAAAACTTAACTTAATACACTCACATTAACACATTCATGGGATTTCATCCCAAAGGTCACACATGAATGCACCTCATCAAATGTGCACTCAAGTCACACTAATCACAACAAAAAGAATTAATTAACCTTCTATGAGATCAACGGTTAAATAAACCACAAAAATTGAAATTCAAACACTCTAATTCAACAGAAATACTACTAATTCAATCCAATAGTACAATGAAGATTACATTCAGAACTTAAGTAATCAACATTACAATACCAATCCACAACAAATAAGTAGAAATTAAAGATGAGAATGTTTCGTTGAAAGTAATCTCTAAATTATCGATATTAATTGCGACGTTAAAGTTTATTGACGGATCTGGCTAGAGGAATGGGAAGGTGGGTAGTGTGTATTTGGTTTGTCGACGTCAGATATGGAGGACGAGTGGGGTGGTGGTTTCACCGGTGTTAATGGAGTGAATGTTAGCATGGAGAGGAGGTAAGTTGTGGTGGGGAGGTAGAATGAATATTTTTTTCCTTTTTAATTTTTTTTCTTAGTTTTTTTGATTTGGAAAAAAATATAGATCTTAACCTGTTAAACAGGTTGAAGGTCATTTTGTCCTTTAAATAATCACCTAGAGGTGAGATTTTTAAAAGCAAATTTTCATTAAATATATCTTTTACTTTAATTTCTAAATACTTATTTACTTCACCCATTTTAAAATAATTACAACGTTTGCTTTTCAAGCAGTTTAATATACAAATTTAATCTTTAATATTTATAATTATGAATAATAAAAAATTATAAAAATTTAATATTAATAATTATTATATCTAGACGAATCAAATAAGATCTCATTTGACTATTTGTTAACTTACAATTTAAACATTAATCGAGAGATAAGTGAATAGTGTAAGTATTTCTAATATTGGGTGTAAATTGAAATAGATGAAATATTATAATTAACCCTAGTTTTTTTAGGGAGTTAGTTAGGTTATAAATTAAGTATAAATAGTCTTGTAAACTCATTACGTGATAAAAAAAAGTGATTGCGAAACTCAACTGATTTTGGGGAAGACTTTGATCCAAAAACAGGTAATGGAATTTATCAAATTTTTTCAGTTTCATTGTTTTCTCTTTCTTAACTCGCCGTTTCAACTAATTTTATGTTGCAATTTATAGACTTATGATTTAGAAAATTGCTCAAACTTTGAGTTTTTCGCTAATTGTGGCGATTTATTGATTATGTATGACAATTAATTTTAACTATTTCAATCAGAAAATGATGAAAATTCCAATTCATTCAGTTTTGTGATTTGATAAATGAATTAAGTCAACTGAATAGTGGTTGTTTAAATTTAGTGTTTGAGATGTACGCTCAAATTGTGATTACTGAACGTAAGAAAAAAAACCTAAAATTTTCTGTTAATGCTCCTTTTTTGCAGGTTAAAATTGGATAATTTTTAATTGTAAAGATGGCGTTAAGCATAAAACAAATGGCTTTACTTACTTCCTTCTTTGGGATTTGCTCTTTTATATGTGGTGTTATTGCTGAAAACAAAAAGGTATTTCAATTTCTATTTAGTACTCTCTCTTGTTTTGTTTTATTTTGGTGTAAATCATTTGTTATTTGCTCTGAATTATGCTTACATTAATTTATAAATTATAGAGAATATGCAAGAATGGTAGTGTATTAATCCCTCTATTATTTAATGCTGCCTGCCATCTATGTAGCTATGGAGTTTGGGGATAAGGAAGTAGTGTATTATAGAGAGTGAAGAGTTAGACATAAGTGTAAACAGATTACATACAAGTATAAAGAACAATTGGAGACGAACCGAAACAAAAAGGGTAATGATCATTAGGGAATGGATGGAGAATTTTACTACGTCAGGTTTAATTATAGCCTCTCTGGTTTTCTCTTGTTGTGCAGCCTGCTACAGGGACACCAATTCCCGGGAAAGGAGTAGTAATTTGCAAGTATCCCTCTGATCCAACTGTGGTTCTCGGATATATTTCTTTTGGTGCTCTTCTTATATGTACTACTTCTGGGTATATGTCTGTATTTTACCCCTATAACAAGAAAGCAATTCCATTTGGCGCTCTCTTCCGTAGCAAAGCATTGCTCGTCTTCTTCAATATTGCATGGTATGCTTTTGTCTCCTACTTCATTTGATCTTTGTATCAATACTGTTTTTGATGTTTTAAATGATTCATGATTTTTTTGGAGTTGCTCTGTCTTTTAGAGTACATTGTGGTAACTTTTACTACTATACAACCTAACTGATGATGCCAGTAACGCCTTTTCTGTTTGGATTTGGTGTGTGATGAATCTCTTATTGCACAGCTTTTGAATAGGTTAGCCGAAACTATCTGCTAGTCAACTGGATGTTCGTTACATTGCTGTCCTTGGTTTATCTACTGAATTTCTGTTTATTTGATTGGCACCTTTAGACCTTACAAGGAAGTATTCTTCCTTGATCAAGGGAGAAAACAAGTGTCCTGATCATGAGCTGTAGAAACTAAAGATTTAACCACTGTTTTAAAAACACATGCTAAAGCAACGTACAATCACTTACTGAGCCACAAGTGAACTAATTTGAGAAGGACAAGCTGCTTCATTGATTACACCCTCCTGAATTTATGACCTAGCTATAGCAACACAATGCCTTTTGTCCTGCTACTCCTGCAAAATAATTGCTATGGAGCCTTTGACTCTACCTGCATGAACGTAAAGAACGAAACTCTCCCTGCTTTACCGTGCAAGTTTTTGTTGTTCATATCACCAACTTGGCTATACCTGCTCATGGCAAAGCTTGTTCCATGCTTTCTCAATTTAGAACGTTCTATGCCAATCCACCATAAAATCTTCATTCTTAGTATCACGTTTTTCAATTCATGTGCCTATTACATGCTTCTCCATTGTTCTTGCATCTTATCCCTGATTTGCACCATTCACAGAGATTGGTTTCTTCTACTCTATGAAAATGTGGATTCAGTATGCAATTTTTGTTGATTACTTTGATGCGATTTTCGAGATAAAATCTTTTTTTTAAATGTCATTTAAATAGGATAACTGCTGGTCTAGCTGCTGCATTGCTCATATGGCCAACAATCACAGAGCAATTCCATTTAAGTCAAACAGTACATCGCAACCTAAACTACTCTTGCCCAACTGCTAAGACCGGAGTCCTTGGAGGTGGTGCCTTTGTATCCCTCGACTCATGCCTCTTTTGGTTGATTTGCCTCATGTTAACCAACAATGTTCGAGAAGATTACTTCGAAGAGGTCGAAGGACCCCGGAAAGGAGAAATCATAAATGATGATGAGAACACTCTTGTTTCAGAGGCCTTGAAGCATGCTAGCATTGCGTAAGCCATGACTTATGTTTATCTGAATGAATGACACTCTTTCGGGGGTATGAGAGAATGTGAATTTGCAAGATCATGCCAGAATTATTGAACTATCTTCTACTACCTATATAGTAGTATCTTTTAGATGCAACAATTTTTTCTGATTGCTTTTGACAATTTCATTGATACTCTGTATGCCTCATTGAACTTAAATGGAGTAATATCTTCATTAGTAAACATCATGCAAGTTTAAATTTTCTAAATTTTATATTTACATTAATTTGATAACATTTTATAAGATTGGGACTAACAGTTTGAACCTCTATTGCACCATATTGACCTCACATTGTTTATCTTATTGAAATCAAAAGCGTATAATCTTTCTTAATCTAAGCATACTGATCCCACCCTTTATATAAGTTGGTAGAGCGGAGGACTGTAGTTGTTATGCAGATGATTCTTAGGTCGAAATATGAGCTGCAATGTTGCATAAACTCTTTAAATTTGGTTATGGTCCCATATTCACTCTTTAATTTAATCTTATTCGTAAACTCATTGTCTTATTATCTTTTTCAATCTCATTAACATATTTCTTCTACTCAATATTAAAAAAATTATATATTTTACTTTGGGATTCAAATACAATAACTGTTAGATTAGTTGCTGCATTGCTCATATTGGCCAAAAATCACTAAGCAATTCCATTTAAGTCATACAGATCGTGTAGCAGGAGCGGCACTCTCGATACATAATTAACATTAATAATTATACTTAAGATAAATAATGCGGAAGTGTAAAACGCCGAACTGCTAAAAACCATTTGAAGTAAAAATCGTTCAAAACATAAGTAAAAAAAAAATCTTACAACTGAGAAAATATAAAATAAGGTTTACTTAAATACGATAAAAAAAAAAAAAACATAAGTACAATATAGTCATCAAGTAAAATCATTGAAGCTAAGTCCTCGATAGAATAATTAAAGTTGCGGCCTGGATCGAAACCTGAGCTAATTTTTTTCCTACAAAATACTGTCATCCATAATACGGATGACAGCCGATTAAATCGGTCAGTGATAAAGCCGAGTACAATTTTCTCAATAAGCTTATGATGCGATAGTTAAATCATGCTTACAAAATAATTATCAAGCACAATATAGAAGGTTATTACTCATTATTGACCTTTACTAAGCCATTAAGTTACATTCTCAATACTTGCAGAAGTTCATTACTACTACTAAATACTTGGTAACCTTAATGCTTATTTAATCAAGTTCAATTAAGCCTCATAGCTTTACCATCATAGCACATCACAAGATCACAACAATAATGACAACTGATATGTGTAAGAGTCTGGTTAGGTGAGGACCGTAGTCCTAAACCCTAACTGTGGTGGGAGTCGTCACTCCTCTCAATACTGTTATGCTCGAGACTTCACAGGATGAGTTTTTCTCGGACCCCCTGTCTGACACCGCATTTTACGTGCCGGCTAACACGGACGCCGGGATTTTACATGCCGGTCCATGGTTCGACGTTACCTTACTATCAGAGTCATACAATCAATATCATGCAATATCAAACAAGACTCTAAACCGAAATAGTTTACATTCTTATAAGTCAAACTTGCACTAGTCAAAATTATGACAATTCCACCCTTTTAATAGAAACAAATTACTAGTATCTAATAAATTAATATTAATTAAATAAAAAATTTTCGTAGCTATACTAAGATTCCTGATGCTAAACTAAGTCATTATTATGTCATAAATAATCACAAAAGTCAAGAGTAATATTAATAATGTATTTTATCAAATAATCAATAAAATGGATCTATCATAACTATAAAAAAAACATAATCCGACAAGTTATTAAGGGTCCAAAATCTAAATGAAATGAGGTTTCGAGAAAAACAACGCTAAGCATTTTAACAAATTTGTTTGACTATTTTACCAATAAACCGATTAAAAATTTATCAAAACACCAAGATGATATGGAATCATTTTAAACACATAAGGTTATTTAACTAGTAAAATTCATATATATTTATATTATCATATTAATCAAAAATTTCCATATGTATGACTTTTTTTTCGAGTGTCCCAAAAGTATTATTGTTTTGACGAAAATATCACTAAACTGGATATGACTTTAATATTACCATGTAAAGTTTAAATGACTAAAATAAAGTCATGTTGATCATGCTTTTATATTATCGAGTAACCATAAATAAATATCACATAACGAGAGAGTTAAGAAAATATGTACCATTTTCCTCCAAAGGTGGTGCTAAACCAAGTAAGAGAATAATAATAGGAAAATAAGAACTTAAGGAAATAAGCTCCAAAAGAGAAAGTCTTCAAGGTTCCAAGCTTCAAAGAAGTAGATCTTCAATTACCCAAAAGAAAATGATATCCAAACTCCAAAAGATAATACTTGACTTTTTAAAAGTTGATGATTATTGGCTTAAGAAGTGATAAGATCAAGCTCCATCTTCATTTAATTCTTCAACAAATAAAAAGGGTATAAAGTTAGTAAGATGTTAATGAAGTGAAGATTTAAGAAAGAATGGTAGAAAGATTTGATGATGGGGGTGCAAGTGATCTCATGGCTAAGGAGGGGTATTTATAATGAGTTTTGGACAACTTTTTAGTTCATAAGATTGTATGAAAAAGAAGGTTAACTTGTGTAAGTGATTTAGAGTGTGTAAGTGAATGTGTAAGAGTTGGAGTGTGTAAGTGGATGTGTAAGAGTTGGAGTGTAGAAGAAGGTTAACTTGTGTAAGGAAATGGTGATAGCTTGTGTAAGTGATGAACATTATGGATTGATGTATAAAGGATTTTGATTCATCGAATTTTTGTTCTAGTTTATGCTAGTGAAATGTTTTAGATTAATGGGAAAGTATGATTAAGGTTTGATTATGAAAATATGATAGTTTACTTAGAAAATTTTAGTTAAAACTATACTTAAAGTTAATAAGAAAAATATAGTTAATTTTTAGGTATAAAATAATTAAATCAAAGTTGTAAGGTTAAAATGATAAGTAGTAAAATTAGTTTAAGAAAACGAACTTTAAACGTAACGTTTTAATAAAACCGTAAATATAATATTAAAATTTTACTTTTCGTAGTATAAAATAATAAAATATTATTTTAGTGCTTATAAAGAAATTTAAATATATATATATATTTTTAAGTTTAATATTTGGAAGAAATTACAAAAATCGGAATAAAGTTTAGGAATTAAAGGTGATTTGAATTAGATAACCAAAGGATTAGGAATTCGAAAAGAAATTTTGGAATAATTAATCGGAAGATTAAGATTAAGAAATTTGAGCCTGTTATAGATCGTAGATGCAAATTTCAATGATACATTGATTATCTTGCTTATGTAACTTATTTATTTAATATGATTCTTATAAATATTTTTTTTCTTATTTACAATAACTAAAACAGATTAGAAATTACTATGTCCAAAAATATATATATATATATATATATATATATATATATATATATATATATATATATATATATATATATATATATATAAATTGTCTTAAATGATGTTTATTATTTGAATAATTAATTCTCTTTCTTATTTACTATTATTGTCCTATTTGATTTTTGCACAATTACCAATATATATATTCAATCATAATTAACTCAAATTATGTATAATAAAAGTTATAGAATATTAATATTAATAAAATTTATATCAAGACGGCTCAAACAAAATGTTATTTAATCGATAAATAATAGAGGCACTATTCATTAATCTATGTTTGTTGTGGGTATAGGTCTATGCTAACCGTAATAAGCCAATCTTGGTTTTAACCGTTAAAAAAAAAAAAAAAAAAAAAAAAAAAAAACTTTTCCCGGAACTTAATCGCCGTAAAAGAAAAGACTAAAAAAATAGTAAATCGCTTCAATGGGGATTATGGTTAGTAGTTGATATGACAGAGGATAAGCTACACTACAGTCCCGTAAACAGTCAGGTAATTTCTCTTTTAGCAATAACTCCCCCTTTTAATTTCAATAGTAATTATATTGAATTTTAATACCTATTTTCTCTATCATGATTTAGACTTCTTGATTAGAACCCTAATTTGTCATTATTAAACTCACATTGCTTATGTTTCTAGAAATTTATGAATAGCAAACTTTTACTATAATGTGGTTCTCTGTATCTATCAAAATCCAGGACCGAGTTGGAGGGTTTCGTCTTAAAGTGCATTTAATCCTACCATTTACAAAATACAATTTCACTTTGATACTCCTATTATTTGTAAATTTGTGAATATGATATTACTCATAGAAGTATATTATTTACCTGGTGAGATATGGTGGATTTAGTACAAATTTCAATCAGTTGATTAGAAAGGTCAAGGTTATTATCCAAAAAAAATTAAAGAATCAAAATTTTATTTCCGGACCTCAAATTCGTAATCATACTTTAAATAGGAATTGTTCTTAATTCAGTTAGAGCATGTATCATTGTTTTCCGGATAAGGTCTTCTGTTGGCGCCACACTCTCACGTAAAAAGCACTCATTTAATCCACCTTTCAAAGATCATACGTAATCAAGTTTCACCTCATGCAAATTTAAACTTTAATGTTTAAGTTTTTATTTTATGTTATTTAGGGTCGGTCCATCTATGTTTTAGTATTTTATTTTAATCAAGAAAAACAAACAAAAATATGTCATGTATTTTAGTGATGTCAAGGAAGAGATCAAGGACGGAAATTAAAAGTCGAAGCACGGAAGTTACAAGCAGCAGAATGACGCCACTCTAGCGTGTGGAAGGCCATCTCCTTGAAGCCTTTTTAGTCCAAGTAGCTAGGTAGTTATTTCCACGTAATTAAACAAAAAATTAGAAAAATAGGTGGTTATTTTCGGTTTTCATAATAGGTTTTTTAGGAGTTATTTTCTGAATTAAATTAGGAAGCCAAGTGAAGTTATTAGTCGGTTTTTAAGTAGTTTATTTCTGAATTATTAGGTGGTTCTGAGTCGATTTTGTAATAGGAATTAATGGGCGGAAGTTACATGAGAAGTTACTCACAAGATGGACGATTATCAAAGGATGATAACCGGCCATATGGAGTAACTCCCACACGCCACTTCAGTCGGTTATGCACGGTTTGTGGGGAATCGGTTTTCGAGTTAGGTTCTTACGTTTTATTGTCTATATAAATAGCTTAGCATGTAATACATTTTTAGAAAGTTGATTAATGATAAAGAAAACCCGAAACACTTGTTTCAAATCCCCGTTGTTTGTATGACTCTTGGATTAGAGTCGTATTTGCAAAAATTCTTATACTTGGTGTATTTGGCACGTGCACCTGCCTTAAAAGCGTCATTACTTGCTACGTGGATTCATAGTGAGTTTCGATTTTAGCCATAACTATCCTCTATTTGCATTTTCGAAAATCAAACAGAAAACACAAAAAAAATTCAGTCCTTGCATTCGACATTAACCACCTTTCATTCCCTTCATCGTTCTTTCATCGTTTTTTCTTTCGATCCGTGATTAAGGCTTGTAAGACCCCTAAGGATTAGGCGATCTTACAACATCCTGGGTTTGATCTCGTTGTTCTTCCATAGCCTACCATGTACTAAAAAAACAATTGTGCTCTTACCACCAAGTCACTTATCAATTTTTCTATTGTAAATGTTCTCTCTTAGACTTAGACTACAGCAACTAATCTGTCGTTTTGAAACCACATCAGCCATGTTAATATGTTATCATTTTAAGTGATAGCTATTTTTAGAAAAGTCTAAAACAGTGAACTGGCATTACGTTGTTAATGTGAGAGTATGAAGCTGCTGAGAAAGATCATTATAAAGGTCAGTGATTGCGTGTTTCAAGTGACCTGTTTTTCTCTTTGGGTCCTACTAATTATAGATTTTGTAGGAGTTGATGAAAATGATAGGCAGGGGCGTATTTAGACCCAGGCTGGTATGGCCATGGCCCGGGTCATGAAAAATAAAATAATATGTTAAAATGATGTTCAGTGTTTGAACCCACGACTTTCTATGCACTTTGACAAAGGCGTTTCCAGCTAATTACACCAGGCCAAATGAGAGGTCATATAATAGTGGCCCAGGTAATAAATTTTTCTGGATTCGCTGATGATAGGGTGGTTGAAGGGGAGGAGAAATGACTTGGAAAAGTTGCCAACATTTTCGAGTCAATTCTTTTTAATAAAAATTAGTTGACTATAGCTCTCAATGAATGTAGAAACACTCAGATAGTAGTCTTTGGAAAATAATATCTTTACATACGTGCTTAATTTGGAGTTGGACCAACCATCATTTTATAAGTATAAGGAATAATTTTATGCAATACAAACATAAAAAAATGATAATATCACTGTTTTTGCTGTTGTTGAAGCTGCAATCACTATCACAGCTAACTGTTTCTTCATCCTCCTTGAAGAGAACTTCACCTATTGCAAAGCCTAATTGCTCAGATCATTGTGGTAATGTCAGGATTCCATATCCCTTTGGGATTGGTGCTGGCTGCTATTATAATGAATCCTATGCAATCATTTGTAACACTTCTTTTTCTCCCCCTAAACCATTCTTGTATCATTTTAATCTTGAGATATTGGACATAAATTGGTCTGGCAGAAATTCAAAAGGATACGCACTTAGTGATGAGGAGGCATCTGAGCAAATTCTTTTAGTGGGGAACATCCTTCAAAATAGATGTAGAAGTCATGGTGGTGATGCTGCTGAGCTGGTTGACCTCCAAAATAGTCCGTATCGCTTTTCAAGATGGTTCAATGTTTTTGCAGTGAGCGGTTGTGGTGTTAATGCTGTATTGAAGAATAGGGATGGGGATATTGTGACTGGATGTGCTTCAATGTGCATGAATGATACTTCTATGACAAAAAGTAGCAACTGTTTTGGGGTTGAATGCTGCCAGGCTACCCTCCTGTCATCTCCAACTGATGAATATATAGAAAGATCAACTGGTCTTGATTTTTATGAGATTGTGTCGAGTTCCCAGACATGCAATGTGGCTGCAGGCTTGGTCGATATTCGCTCCCTGATTAATTTCTCTGGGAATATCTCAAGTTCTGAATTATTTCCAACGGTATTAGAATGGAGAACTGCTGATATTGCACCATCTGAGACTTTTTATTGTGATGACTACCAAGGCGGCTCTCAAAGCTGTTCGTGTTCGGACTACCACGGCTATAAAGGAAACCCTTATCTTCCAAATGGATGCCAATGTAAGTTCCCAAGTAACATTTTATGTGTTCTTTATAACCAATTGTTCTTCTTCAGAACAAAAAAGTTGATTAATTCTGTATTGTTGTAGTGGTGAAAGAATGCCAGAAGTGTAAACATGGTTGTGCTTTAAATCATACAGATTCTGGAGTTGCTTATTATTTTTGTGAGAAGCATCATTTGCTTAAACTGTCATCTATTCTTGGTAAGTACTTTAAAAGTTACTAGAATTTGCACAATTTGCTCACTGAAAATAAAAATGGAATTGCTCAAACTGTCACCTGGTCACACTCAAAAGCCTTTCTCGATGTTAATATGTATAAGGTACTTATTTCAGGATTCAGCATAAGCACAGGATCCGTGATTTTACTCCTAGGTTGTTATTGGCTTTACAGATTTGGAAAAAGGATAAAAGCAGTTAAGCAAAAAGCTAAATACTTTAAGAGAAATGGTGGTTTACTATTGCAGCAGCAAATATCTTCTAGAGATGGTGTTGTAGATAAAACTACAATTTTTACTCTCAGCGAGTTGGAGAAAGGGACGAACAATTTTAGTGAAGACAGAATACTTGGCCAAGGAGGACAAGGTACTGTCTACAAAGGAATGTTAGTGGATGGAAGCATTGTTGCCATTAAGAAGTCTAAAGTGGTAGACAAGAACCAGTTGGAACAATTTATCAATGAATTGGTTATTCTTTCTCTTGTCAATCACCGGAGTGTGGTCAAATTACTGGGATGTTGTTTAGAGACAGAAGTTCCATTGCTTGTTTATGAGTTCATCGTAAATGGAACATTGTACCAACATCTTCATGACCCAAATGAAGATTTTCATATTACTTGGAAAATGCGCTTACAAATTGCCTCCGAATCAGCTAGTGCTCTAACATATCTACATTCTTCTTCTTCTGCTCCAATATATCATAGAGACATTAAGTCCTCCAATATACTTTTAGATGACAAATACAGGGCAAAAGTTTCAGACTTTGGAACTTCGAGGGCTATTACCATTGAGCAAACACATGTTACGACATGTGTTCAAGGTACATATGGTTATTTGGATCCCGAGTATTTTCAATCAAATCAGTTTACTGAAAAAAGTGATGTTTATAGTTTTGGAGTAGTTCTTGTCGAACTCTTAACAGGGAAAAAACCGGTTTTCCCCACTACATCTGGTGGGTGGATGAGCTTGGCTACTGAATTCCTCTTTCAAATGGAAAATTCTTGTCTGTTTGATAATTTGGACCCTCGGATTTCTGAAGAGGCCAAGAAAGATGAGTTAATAGTAGTTGCTAACCTTGCAAGGCAATGCCTGAATATGAATGGAAAATTGCGGCCCACAATGAGAGAAGTCGCTGTCCTACTTGAAGTAATCAGATCTCCCCATTTGTCCAAGCCAACAGGATCAAAATGTTTAGACAGTGAGTTTGTGGTGAAGGAGTATAATAGTCCTTGTAATACAGAGACAGCCTTTTTTGACTGTAGCTCCTGCACTTCATGGTCTATTGAAGGCATGCCACTAATTTCTGGTAACTGAATGTTATAGGGACTTCCAAGTGATTTTTTGAAGCTTTATAGGTAACTTTCATTTGTTTACTTTGTCTGTTTGATGACATTTGGAGGTTTACCTGTTTGGTCATTCTGTTCTGGTTGTTGATATAGAAATGGATCGTGTTTTGTTGTTCATCTTTCCTTTACTTAGAAATTGATGCCAATATTTTTATCTTGTATGTTTTTAGTTGAAAGATATTTTAAAAGAGAAGAATCTAAGGTATACTTATTTTACTGCCTTTAAGTTTACGTTTTAATCATTGTGCAAAAATAAGGCTGGATCTACATATCGTAGCCATATCTCAAGATTTTTGAGTTTACCACCATTGAAATATAGGACAGAATGACCATAAAATCCATTTTTCCATGGAATAAAAATTCTCATTACATTTCGTAATGCCCGTTATATGACATGTTGGAGAGTTGATAGTCACAATCATAGTCATCAACTCAGTATCCCCGCACAAAGTAAGGTCTGGGGGATCGAAAGGTAAGGAACATGTCATACCTGCACCCCCTCCGAAGAGAGGACAAAGAGGAATGCACGTAGTCAAATAAACCCCCAAATAGACAGAGCCTCGCAAAGAGAGATGTGTGACACCACTCCTCATGAGAAGCGCTACCTGTAAAACGCCGTATAACCTGTTTGAGGGCTTGAGAGTTGATGTGATGTTAAATCTCATTATATAATGGTCCATAAGTTTTGACAGTCATGTTTTGACCGTTAATTAACGTGTAATGCCCATTATTTCACCATTACAACAATATTTTACCGTTACAATATTATTTGTTTTCTCCAGTTAAAATTCCATTAATATTCGTTAATTATTATAGATTTTATAGTTACTCATAATTTTAGCTGTTTAACAAAATAATTAACATGTAATTCAATTAACATAAACTATTTAAGTTAATTAACTATTCACTAAAAGTACCTCATATAGTGCAAGTATAATAGCTATGAACATATTATTGCGTAATAATAATAGTTCAACAACAAATTGCTATTATAAATTCAAAACACCCTTTATGTGATGTTTTTTCAATAATTCACACTGCATGGGCTGCAAGTTGCATTATTATTCCGTTATTATCATTTTTTGTAACACTACAATCATTTCCGCAAAAGCATCACAATTTTTTTCCATGTGTGATACCACGACCGAAACCATATTTCCTAACTATAGTTTTAATATATTTTGGCCTGGTCTTTTTGTAACTACAAGTTCTAACATGTTGAGATAAGTTCAAAGTTGATGTATTTTCAACTGTTCACTTTTACTCTCTTTTAATATCTCCCGGATGAAGCTGGACATATTTAAATAACACTCAACTACATAGTTGGTTGACTAGTTCTCCATTGGTTGCATTACTTGATTTTCTATATTGGCTGCCAATGCTAGTCTCTATCTGGTCTAATTCTTTTCATTGATTTTGTTACACTTAATTAGGAAATGATCTAAGACTCTCGCCAATTCTCATCCATATTTCATTCACGCGTTTCATTACTTCATTTTATTCTTCTTGTTGGACCCACTAGTCTTAAATGATCCGTCCCTTTGAATTAGCACCAATTGACTCAAAAAGCTTACAGTTTTTGGTCAAATGGTGCTATCTCAGAGGAAAAGAGGGAGTACGTATTAGTATGAATGTATGCTAATAATCTAAGACGAATATTGCAGTATATGTTGGAGTACAGTCTAGAAAAGGATAAGTGAGTGGAAAAAGTCATACAAGTACAGCTTTGAAACTTGAAAGTAGTCTGTTCAATAAGGCAAGAGGAATAACAGAAAAGGTAAGGAAAAAACTTTGGTACAACTAATATACACAATTGCTATGTTCTCTCTTCTTGTACTGCTGTTGCAACTTTACTCCGTATTCCAGCTAACTGCATCATCCTCCTTTCCCTCCATTGCAAAGCCAGATTGCCCAGAACAATGTGGAAACATGCAGATTCCGTATCCATTTGGAATCGGTACCAATTGTTCGTACGATGGGTCTTACGAGATCATTTGTGATGCTTCATTTGGTACCCCAAAACCATTCTTGCACAAGTTCAATCTTGAAGTGATAGATATAAATTGGGTGGGTAAGAACCATAGACTGAATACTGGGATGGAACGCCAGCAAATATTAACAGTCAAGACTGTGCTCCAGGATGTGTGCAAGTCAAAATCTAGTATCGACTTTCGTGGAAGTCCATATCGTTTTTCGACTTGGTTTAATACTCTTGTGGTAGATGGCTGTGGTGGCAGTGTTGTGTTGAAGAATAAGAGCAGTAATGTCTTGACTGGGTGCGCTTCCGTCTGTGGAAATGACACTGCTAACGAATGCTATGGGATCGGGTGTTGTCAAGCCTCTTTTATTACATATAATAGAATTGGTGGTTACAATTACATGCTCGAGAGACAGAAAGGTCTAGAGTTGTATGAGTTAGAGGTTGATTATGAATCAGATTCTTCTGCTTGTGATATAAGAGTAGGATTAATCGACAGCCGCTCAGCGAACAAGTCTGTGCAGAGTACAGTCCCAATGGTATTGGAATGGATTGGTCCAGATTCATATGTGAATTCCAACATCTACATAAGTTATGACAATTTTACTTGTTCTGTTGATGGGACATGTATGTGCTACTATTTAACTGAAGGAAACCCTTATCTTCCCAATGGATGCCAAGGTAACAAGCTATCTAAATGAAGGAAATATATCCTCGTTTTTTTTCTTTTCCTCGTTCATCCAAACATCGCTTTAGTGTAAATTCATCGACATGACACCATAACTTTTAAGGTTAACTAAATCAACTTACGTTTTAATTTGTTCTAGTTATGAAGGAATGTAGGAAATGCCCAAATCGATGCAATTTTGATACAGCAGGTCTACGTCGTTATTATTACTGTGAGAAGAATCCATTACTTAAATGGGGATCTGTACTTGGTAAGAATCCATTATATGAATGTTATTATAGGTCCAATACAAATTCTGTGTGCATCCATAACTTTTATCATCTTTTATTCTGTATTAGTGATGGGTTGATGGTTAATGTTATTGATCTTAAAGCACTAACACGGACCTTATTTTCCCTTTCGTTTAACAGGATTCAGCTTAGGATTGGGATTTATGGTAATGGTCATAGGTTGCTATTGGCTCTATAGAGTAATAAAGAGAAAGAAAGAAGCTAAGCGCAAATCTGATTACTTTAAGAGGAATGGGGGCTTGTTGTTGCAACAACAAATAGGTTCCATTGAGGGTAATACCCAAAAAACAAAAATTTTTCCGATCACAGAGCTGGAGAAGGCAACCGACAACTTCAACAAAAACCGAATCCTTGGGCAAGGTGGCCAAGGCACAGTTTATAAGGGAATGTTAAAGGATGGTAGAATAGTTGCCATTAAGAAGTCTAAGAAAGTAGACGAGAGTCAATTAGAACAATTTGTCAATGAAGTTGTTATTCTGTCTCAAATTAATCATCGGAATGTGGTGAAGTTGCTAGGTTGTTGTTTAGAGACAGAAGTCCCTTTGCTTTTGTACGAGTTTGTTCAAAATGGAACACTTTATGAGCATATCCATGTCGGAAGTGAAGATTTTCATGTTACTTGGAAAATGCGTTTACAAATGGCTGCAGAATCAGCGGATGCAATAGCATACCTGCATTCATCTTCATCGTCTCCTATATATCATAGAGATATCAAGTCCGCAAATATACTCCTAGATTCCAAATACAGAGCAAAAGTGTCCGATTTTGGTACCTCAAAATCCATTGAAATAGAGCAAACTCATGTGACTACTTGTGTAATCGGTACTTATGGTTATCTCGATCCTGAGTACTTTCAGTCGAATCAATTCACTGCAAAAAGCGACGTTTACAGTTTTGGTGTAGTCCTTGTTGAGCTTATCACCGGCAAAAAACCAATTTGCCCAACCAAAGACGGAGGATGGATAAGCTTAGCAGTTGAATTTCTTTTCCACATGGAAAATTCTCGTCTCTTTGATATTTTAGATGCTCGAATTTTGGAAGAGGGAAATGAAGAAGAATTTTTTGCCTTTGCTAAGCTTGCAAGACAATGCTTGAAGATGAACGGGAAAGAAAGGCCTACTATGAGAGAAGTCGCGATGGTACTAGATGAGATTAGATCATCTTCACATGTGCCCGATACAAGAGAATCCGATTCTATGGCTGGCAAGGGAGTTTTCATGGCAACAAGCAGTGATAAGCATATGCGTTCGTCAACTATAAATATGTTCTTCTCGAATGATGGCTCAAGAGCTTCCTCAATTGAAGACCAACAATATTTTGCACACACCTTATGATGCTTGAAATGCATGAAATATTTCTTTGTGAACAATTTGTATAATTAATTTCTTTATGAAAAAATGGTATTAAGCATAGTTCGTTGGTTTCAGATTATAATGTTATTTTTACAAATTTTAAACTTTTCGAGAAATCTTTCATCAATGGTTTCGAATGACTGATATGTTCTAATCTTATCGTTCTTGGTTACATAGGAGGAACTAACTTGCATGAACATTGATATATGTAACCTCTCTTATAGACGATAAACAATTAAATATACGAAAAAAATTAATCTCTTTTCGAAATTTTTCATGAGCTATTTTATTAGGACAAAGAGAGTATATTATTATATCGTCTTTAAATTTCAAAGTCAAAATTCTGTTTGTATCACATGTGATATTGAAAATCATCTCGCTCTCATTCATGATGGTAGACCTACTTTACTTGGAAGGATATAAAATAAATTATAAAAGAAATATTTTTACATATTTTTACGGGTAAAATTCAAACTTACGATATTGAAATTATAAGGTGTGATCCTAACTAAGTCAAGATTACTTGGTCATTTCTATTCATTTTTGGTCAAAGACACAATCTTTTTTGCTTTCATTTTCCTTAAAAATGTACCAAAAATAATTTATTTGATGGCTTTCTATTTATTACCAATATCCAAATCTGCTAGATTCAACAAACCAATCACCCATGGCACATTATAAAAAAGCATTAATTTGATTCATATTATTTAAGATTTTTATTTTTATTTTCAGTTTTAAAAATTTTTAATTAATAGTATATTTTATATACTCTCAATTCAATGTGAGAAAATTTAAATTGGACGTACTCTTATTTGTCATGAAAATTACAACAAATAGAATAAAGTTTCAATAATTGTAGTGTTTTCACCTTTAGCTTACATTTCTCCCTATATCATACATAAAAACCTTTCCTAAGATAGAATATATACTCCTATTTACAATTGTCTATATATATTAAATTATTAAACTCCTTTCCAAATGTTGTTCTTATTCTCCCTAATTTGTTTATATTTACCCTAAATTGTAATATTCTCCTTGATGATCACGGTTAAAAAAATAGAGCAATTAAGGCTCATAGAGGATGAACTTAAAAAACAATTATGTTTTGCAAAAAGAAGAAATGGATTGATTAAAAAAGCATTAGAACTACATATGGTATGTGACGTCGATGCTCTATTTATATCATTTTCACCATCTGGTCGACTTAGCTATTTCTGTGGTGATAAAAGGTATTTAAAAATGAACATAATTCGTAATTCATTCCGTTTTTTAAATGTATATATTGAATTTATCCTCGAGTAATATACAATTATTGTTATAAAGAGGATGCAGATGTCTTAGTGATTCTTACTCAAAAAAGATTAAACCTTTTATTTTTTAGGGTTGAAGATATTTTAAGTCGTTTTGTTGCAGTGCCAGAAAACACCCGAGGATTGTAAGAATCTTTTAACATTTGTTTTAATTGAAGAAGTTGTGATACACAACTTCATTTTAATTTTTATTAATATTTGCTTAAATGTTCAAAAGAAAATCTATTAAAAATTTAGCAATACATATATAGTTCTCCTTACATAAATAACTTAGTTTTCTTTATGAAACTTGCAGCCATATACCAGATCTAGAGGTAATGCTCTTTGTCTTGCAAAAGGGATATTTATTTTAAATTCATTTAATTCAAAAGGGGAAAAGAATATATTATTTGCTATTTTCAAAAAAAATTATGTTTATCAATTGTATATTAAAATAATAGATCAAATTTTAAAACTTCAATAATCTTAAAAATTTTGATTCACTTTTACTTTTTTTAATTTAGTGGTTAAAATAAAATAAAATTGTTGATACAAGTTATTTTTATTGTGGTTGATTTCAGTTGCAGTGTTTACATAAAATACTCAATCAGCTTAAAGAACAAACAAAAGAACACATCGAAAAGGACTGGTACAAATACTTTAGATCATGTATTTAATTTTTCTCTTTCAAATCCTTTAATTATATAATTAGGGAATTTTTTTACAAAATTAATCTAATATATAAAAAAGTTAAAGGGGATAACTATAAATAATTAATACTTAAAAATCAAATTCAAAATCTTTTCTGAAAAATAACACTTGTTTTTCGACTAAGATAAGATTAGATTCTTATTTTCTTCTCTTTTTAATTGATGTTTACACTTTATTTTTTCAATCTTATCTTCTAAATAATGAAGTATCCCTTCGAGATTTCTGCATTTTAAATGTCTTCTACTTTCTGTAATTTTTATATATATAGCTACTTGATGTATCGATAGTTGGGAAGTCAAATTCCTAACCGGCCATAAGATCAAGAGATCAAGCATATACCATTAAAATAGTTAAAATGGAAAGAAAGAAATAATTAATAAGACAATAATTTAAATATTAGCATATGCCTATTTTATATTAAGCATTTTTTTATCATTAATTAATTATTTCTAAGCTAATCACTTTTTTGTTAATTTAACATTTTATGTTATATCTACTTTGTGCTATGGAATCCGATACATCCAGTTACATTTCGGTAAGTCCAAGATTTATCAGTAAATAAAAATTATTTTTCCCTTTTAAAAATATATTTCAAGGAAAATTACAAGTATTATCTAAATATTTCAACTAGCTATCGTATATTAAAAATTCTTTTTTTTCCTTTATATTTCTCATTTTATTATGTTTTTTTTTTTTTGACATTGTGTTATTGATACATGGTACTAATTATACATGCAGTCTATCCAAAAAGAAATAACTTTGATGAAAGAAGAAATTCAGTGTCTCTTGTTTGAAATTAGGTTGCCCTCTAAACTGATTAATTATTTTGCATAAATTTAAATTTTATTTTATTTCATTTAAAATAATATATTCATTTATTCAATTAATTTTTCCAAAAAAAATTATCAAATTAACATCATAAGATTTATTAAATTGTGCAATAAAAATCACAAGGTACAAAATTTGAACATTGTTGCACTTTATTATATACTCCCTATATACTTCTAAGTTTTTGGAAATATGAAACTCACTATAACAAATTTAATTTTTTTGTGACAATAGATTTAGTGGCATTAAAAAAATGTTATTGATTTATATTTTTAGTGTAATAAATATTGAGTTTTATTTTAAGTTCCACTATAAAGTGATTTAGCGACACTTTATTTGATCTTTAGTAGCATATGTAATTATTATTATAGTCTATAGTGACATTTATGGGAAATATTATTAGATTTTATATCGCAAAAAGCTTTAGTGTGATTTTTTATAATGCTGCTAAAGGGTCTAGTAATGTCATTAAATCTTCTACATATACTATAAGAATTTAAAGTAGTGACATTTAAATTAAATGTCACTAAATATATCACATTTAAAGCAAATTATATTGTAGTGACTAATGAATTTCTTAAATATAATTAATTTTTAACAGGAAATTTGCACCCTTGCCAGAAGCTATAATGACAATCGAAGAAGCCAACCTTTGTGAACAAACGCTTCAAGAGACACTTGATAAAGTCCAACAAAGAAACGTACATCTATGAGTTTTTTCCTTATTTTTGACGCTTCAATAAAAAATTAAAAGCAATTGGTGACAACGGGATTTTGTCACCAAAATTTTAAACAGTGTTTAGCAACAATTTTGGCAATAAAACATTTTTGTCCCCAAAAACATTTCTTTGTCAACAAAACATATATGTCGCTAGCTAGTGACAAAGTCATTTTGTGGCCAGTCAACAAAAGCTTTTTATTTGTCGATAAACTTTGTTTTTTTTATAGTGTTGGTAGTACTATGTTATTAGAACCCACGACCTGTAGTAATGTTGGTATTTGATATCATGTCAAAAAACCAAGTCAACGGAAAATTTAATTTAATAACTGAAGGCACATATTAATTTAGCTTATTGACCTTTTATTCCTCTTGTGGCCAACCAGGTTGAACTAACAGCTGAGACTCATAATCAAGATGCACTTGCTCAATCATCTAATTCTTTGGTATGCTTATTCTCTACTCTGAACGTATTCTCTCTGTCCCTTTAAGAAAACACCATTTAACTCGAATATGTGACCATCTTTTAAGTCAAATGATGTTTTCTCCGAGGAATAGAGGGAGTATCACCTAAACTACATTTTAGTTTGCTCTTTTGGATTGAATTTGACTATATTGTTCTATTTCATGCATATGTTTTCATACATTTTACAAGATTCAACAAGAAAATTTGTCCCCAACACCTTTAGAAGAAGTTCTGCTGCTGTCTCAGAATCAACCAACTCAAAACTTTGAAAACAACAGGCATCAATCACTCCTAACTCTACAAATCATGATTTATCATTCTTACATATTACTCTCTCCGTTCCATGAATTTACAACAGGTTTAAAGCACTAATATATAAATGTACGAAATAAAAAGTGTTGCTAATTCAAACAGATGGAGGAAGTATTGATTAAAAGAAAAAATTTAGTATGCATAATCTTTTTGCTTAAACTAACAAGATTTATAATTATATATTGCAGCACCCAATTACCATTTCTCCCCTCTCAAGAACTGCTGTTAGCTCATCCTCAACATGCTGGAACTTCTTTTTCTAGCCTTCTAACTGCTGCAGATGTCCTTGAAAGCTTTTCTTCCGTCGAGGTATCTGATAAAGTATATAACATATCCGAAGACTATGACTATTAGGAACGTCCTGTTTATTTGTGGGCCCAGAGCTAAAGATAAAATGGGCCCCGAAAAACTTTAGGCGAAATGAATAATATAATGCTCTTTTTGTTTTTTATTGTTGATATTTGAACTACTTTATTAAAAGAGGACTAATAACTCATATTTGTCAAGGAACCAACTCAACTAAAAGTTTAAGCTGATGTTTGAAGCCCATAATATATTATATACTGAATTATATCTCTAAATTTAATTTAAGTTAATATTAACCATAAACATAAAAATAAATTTTTTGGACCCTTAAATATTTGGAGGCCTAAACGATAGCCTATTCGCCCTTGCTATTCAAGAACCATAAGTTTTAGTTGAAATCATTTCTTAACATGTGTATATACTATAAGATAATATGAAATTATAACCTGTTACAGGAAGCTGACTTATCTCAGACACATGAGCAGAACAACAACACCTTTGCATTCCAACGAAATCAGCTCAATCCATTCCAAGATGAACTCCTTGATACTCGTTCCTATGTGTAAGACTTTTTCTTATTGAATACGCGTAAATGTATCTTCACAATTTGATTTTGATTTAATATATGTGCTAAGTGCTATTTCTGATTAATCGAGTATATTTTGAATGGCTTCAAACGCCCTTTTTAGTTAAAGGTTTTTTTTTATTAAGAGGTTGGATCAAAGTTACAACTTATTTTTATTGAACGTAACTCGAGATTATTTTGTATGTGCTTACAGCAATAATATTTTAAGAGTTGATCAATCTTGGGAAAAAGATGAGATTGACACATATGGAACTACAAATGGTTATAATTTTTCAAATTCAAACATGATTTCTTCAAATTTTGAGCTCCCATCTACACCTAAAAACTTCCAAGTGCCTCAGAATGAAACTCAGCTTCCTATGCAGGCTCCTTACAATCAAATACCTGTAAATGACTTTCCAAACTCTATCTCTCATTTCTAATTATGTTATGTTTAAGGTTATATTTGGCAAACAACTGTTAAATAAAACTCTTGGCTAGAGCTATTGACTAAATAACCAATTAGAAGTATTGGTCGATTTGTTGTTCAAACCAGTTGTTTAAATCAAAAGGCCAAAAGTCAATGAAAAAATATTAGAAAAAAAACCCGATTTCACATCGAAGAATTAAATAGAGATTGACTAATATACATACTTAATGGGCTACTCTGCCAATTGGTAGAATGGAGACTCATCGGATTTATATGCAGTCAAGTCTCCTCTTGTTAAATTTTGTGTATAAGCCTAAATTTATCAACAGTTACTCATAGGAGTAATTTTTTGATTTTATCTTAAAAGCAAGGATTTTAACTATTAAACATGACAAAAGTGAAAAGACAATAAAAATAGTTATTTACCAAACAACTGGATTTAATTTTTAGTTGTCTAGACCTCTATTGTCTTACAAATAAATGATCATATATAGCAGAAAATGCAACTTCAAAGCAACAGCAACACATCAGTTTTCAGTATACAGCAAAATCAATCAACCTTTGGGTAAATTAATTTGTTGTCCCTGTTCTTATGAAGTATAATTCATTACTAATTAAAGCAGTTATTCAAATAGCCTAATATGATCTTACTTTACTTTGTGGTGTTCTTGTTTTGATTATTAGACAAAGAACCAGCTACCAGGACATGCTAAGTTCAGTACCTGAGCTGAATAACATGTATTCAGATTCTGGATTACCAGCATCCTTTTTATCAACCCCAACAAATTTGCAAATCAATCAACAGGTATAGATACACATTCTACGCATTCCATTATTCTAATGTCATTAAGTGGCTCCCACCTGAGATGGGTTTAAAAGGATCGAATGTATGCAACCTTACTCTGATTAATGATAAAACTAATAAAGAGGTTGTTTCCGATTAACACTTAGTAGCAAATGTCATGTGCCAACTTCGTATAAATAAGAAATGCATATGATTTAATGAGTCATTTTATTTTAGTTCATTATAGTGTTACATGGTTCGCTAATTTCTCCGCGAATAAAAAAGCGAATTATGGTCAATTTTGGAATATTTTTCAACAACTTTTAGCAAATTCTGAATTCAAAAGGTAAATTAGCATCTATTATATTCAAAACGGGAGAACTATAAACCTTTGGCTACATCAAAATAATGGATATAAATTAAGCAACAGGTAGTATACATATCATAATCTTTATAAGTAAAAGACTTTAAAATTCACTGTATGCATTCGGCTTGATGGAATGCAAGCATGGGCGAATACAGAGTACTAATATAGATGGATCGAATCCTAATCTCCACTTGTGCACGACAATAACTCAATTGTCGTTACCATGTGTTATATGTTACACGATTTAATAATATGCAAGTTAGTATATGTTAAGGGTGCTAACTAATATATTTTCTCATCTGAAATCAGTCATTGGAAGCTCAAAACAATACAGGGTCTAATCTATTTCTGAACACACAAGGGTCATTGGCAAACAATTCTCGGGTTCGATACGTTTTCTTTTTTGATTATAAACATCATTTATTTTTTTCATGCTCAAATAGGAGTATAATGTGAGCTAAACTTCAACTAAAAATCAAGTTTCAGCCAATGTTTCTTGAAGGGAAAGGATCATCATCATCTTCGCTTCCTCAAAAGGTGCGTTTCTATGTAGTTTGTCTTATATATGTTATGTTGAAAAATAACATGTGATCCCACGTCGAAGAATTAAAGAGAGGTTGACTAATATATATACTTGATGGGCTATTCCAAGATCAAACCTTATCGGGTTCATGTCCAGTCAACTCAATCGTCCTCTTGCACGGGTTATGTGTGAGCCTAAATTTATCACGTTAATCAATGAAGTAACATGTACATATTTTGCAGAGGAAATTGCAATGGAGAGATGATACACCTTTGAGCCTGTCAAATTATCAGAATGGAAATATGGCACCCTCTAACCTCCCATCAGCTCCAAGATCAATGTATGTCACTAATTTTCATAAATCATAGGGTGTGTTTGGCAAATTTTTGGCTGGTTTGACTACGTTGAAATATTGGCTAAGCATCTTTTTGTTGTTTATTATCTGTTTATTAGAGAATAAGTTAGTCAAAAGCAGTAGTCGACTTTTTAGTTGGTTTAAAGTCATTTAAAAAAATTTCTCTTTCTTGTTTAACCAATTAAATATGCTAAAGCTAAAAAGTCAACTAAAAAGTTATTCACCAAACATACCACATAAGCTAATAAAACCTTATATATCTGCCAAAAAATCAGAAAGTTTTGATGGGCAATAAGCAATAACCATTACCATTTTTTGATCTTCAGGACTCTGATAAATACAGTGTATAATACTGCATACCAAGCAAATGGCTTGCACATTGACCCACATTTTAGGTTTTTTCAAGAAATGCTAAAAAGAGGTAAAAAATACTTAAGTTCCTCGTAAATATTAAGCTTTCTTATTTATATGAAACTGATGTTTACTATCAATGGTCAGTCGAAACAACCTTTTTATTATCACTAACAAATGTATAACAAGGGTAAGCGTGTGTACATTCGACCCTAAACCCCACCCAATTTATGGCATTGGGGCAATAAATTTCATACATATTATCAATCTTAGAGCATGTTTGTGACATTCTACAGAATACAACAAAAGGCAGGAGGTAGCTAGAAGATCATTTCAAGATTGATGATGGGTAAATATATGGCTAAGAATGGCTAAAAAGATCAAATTAAAAGAGTATTTTAGTCTTCAGAAGAATCAAAGTAATTAGAACAGCCCTGAGAGTAAATCAGTTTCCTGAATTTTTAAGATGAAACATTGATGAACAATTGTTATGTATAATGTATTGTAGTATTAGCCTGCTCAAGTGTTAAACTTAATTGGGTGAGAATTTTAGACTGTTGCATGTCATGAAGTTGAAGGAATTATGTTAGAAATTTGGAGTATCATTTACTTTAAAACAGATCCAATTGATCCGATATTCACCCGATTTAATAACCGAATTCGATTTGACCCGACTTAAAAATAGATTTGCAATTATGTAAAACCAATGTAGACACAAGACCCAACTTTAAACCTACCCGATGAACCAAATGAACACCTCTACTTCGTACACCCTTTTTTTCTATTTTTATTGTTAAGAAATCAATTTAATCGAAAACTTAAGTTAATAACCCTTTTTTTCTATTTTTATTGTTAAGAAATCAATTTAATCCAAAACTTAAGTTAATAGTTGAAGTTTCAACCTATGTTAGATACTCTATATAGCAATTTTTGTCACGTTAATTTCTGATATTATACAAGAAACAACTTCAAGCAAAAGATTAAACTAATAGTTAAAATCCAAAAATATGTTTTATACTCTATTACACTCATTCAAGCTTCATACAAGACTACAAAAGTATATATGGCTAAAGTGTGATGCAACAGAACATTCTTATAGCAAGCATAAAAAATTTTAACATTTGGTCATATTTGAATACTACTTTTTGTAGCAATTACTGTTCATTAGTTGATCTTATTTAATATATATTTCTCCATGTATATATAAAACATAGTCAAGTGGAATCTTGTTTGATTCATCTAATTGCGTATTTTCATAATATTAACTTTTTTGAATTTTTTATCATATGAAATTAAAGATATTGAAGATTAAAATGGTATATTAGATAGCGTGAAAAACAAAAGTGTAGTAACTATTAAAAACCAGA
Organism: Amaranthus tricolor; assembly: GCF_026212465.1. Lineage (NCBI taxonomy): Eukaryota > Viridiplantae > Streptophyta > Magnoliopsida > Caryophyllales > Amaranthaceae > Amaranthus > Amaranthus tricolor. The sequence continues at coordinate 433,954 of NC_080058.1, read as the reverse complement.
TGAAAATATATTAAAAACTAATTCAACTAAAAGATTAAACTAATAATTAAACGGAAATTTTACATGGTAGCATCCAGTTTTCATGAAACACCAGTGGTAGCACTTTTGTAAGATTTGTCCACGTGGTAGCATCTAATTTATGCACTATCTAACTTTCGTAGCATTTTCCGTTAAATTTTTGCTAATTTCTGTTTAATTCATCATTTTGTAAGTTTTTTTCACACGATAGCATCCAGTTTTTGCTTTCAAATATTTAATTCACCATTTTAACGTTTAATTCACGGATTAATTTATCAACGCCCTTAAATGTTAGTAACAATTAAGTAGATATTTTAGTGCTTGGAATGCACCTTTTGAACTTATGAAATGCACATTTTAAGCTTATAAAATGCGTCTTTTGAATTATTTATTAGTGTTTGTAATGCACCTTTTGAACTTTATAATGTCAATAATTTGAATGAAAATAAAATTGTTACAACATTTAAGGAATTTGATAAATTAATGGGTGAATTAAACATTAAAATGGTGAATTAAACATTTGAGAGCAAAAACTTGATGCTAACATGTGGAATAAACTTACAAAATGATTAATTAAACAGTAATTAACAAGAATTTAACGAAAAATCCTATGGCAGTTAGATAATGCATAAATTGGATGATACTATGTGAAAAAATCTTACAAAAATACTATCACTAGCATTTTATAAAAACTAAATGTTACCATATGAAATTTCTTAATTAAATTTCAAAATATATTATAAATTGAATACTTTAAAATGTACAAATATCAAAGACAAAAAGTTAAGAACTATGAAAGCAACTTTGTAACGAATTACCCTAAAAATGGTCGGTGAAAATTATATCTTCCTGAAACACTTTGTAGAAGTTCACGTAAAAACTCAAACGGGGTATCTTAAGAAAACGTTGCGTTCTTCTACCCACAGGACACTTGCCCAATTGCTCATGAATTAAAAAAAATTATTAAAGACAAAAAAAAAAAAACATGTCCAAAAAAACTTGCAACAAAATCCAAATACATTCTGCTTTTATCTTCCAGTTGCTTAATCTGGATTTAGAGTTTGATGGCTGCCCACGTATCAACTTTCCAATCCCTTGCTTTCTCATCTCATCCCTTCAATCTTCAAATGAATTTGCTTCATTTTAATTCTTTCAATGCATCAATCCCATCTTCTTCTTACTCTTCTAGATCATTACATGGTATTTTTCTTTGTTTTTGTGCCTAAAGTTTTAATCTTTTGGGTTGAATGTGGTATTGATTGTCATTTTTGAGTTTTAAAGGATGAATCTTTTGTGGGTTTTTGTTTGTTTGTTGAATTTTTGTAGGTGGGTGTAAATGGAGCTTGATTACTTGTTCTTCTTCAAATGGGTCAAGACCCGACCCAATTGATGATGGAGTGAAGAGCATTGAGGAAATTCTTGCTGAGAAAAGGAGGGCAGAATTAACTGCTAGAATTGCTTCTGGGGAATTCACTGTTAAGCAACCTAGGTAATGCCTAAATAGTTTTTGGCTTATTGCTATCTTTTTGTTTATTTTCTTTATTAGTTCTTGTAATTGGGCTTTTGTTTATGTATTTTGGAAATGTAGGATTACAAGATCGATTCTTTTTGTTGCTTTAAGTTTGCATGATTGAGTCGTACTTGATTGATTATTGTGATTCTTGTATGCTATAGAAGTATGGTAAAAAAAAAATTTAAATTATAAAAAAAAAAAAAAAAAAACCTTGAATTTAGCTATGGATGAAAAAAAGGGCAAGTTTTTACTTATGCCAATGAAGATTGTAGTTAAGAAGGAATTGCTGCAAATAAAAACTGCATTAAAGAGTAGAAAATATGTGAAAATGAGGTGGTGGTGGTATTATGAACAAGTATAGGGTGGGTCGAACACCCATCTCTACATTTGTTACAAAATCAATTCCACCGTCATTTATCCGTGTTATATGTTGCAAATTTCTATGTTAATAGTGTTTTTAATCATACAACTTAGCCCATGGCCTAGGCAGGCGTGAGCCTTGATTCTCCCTTGCATGTACACAGGAAGGATCCTTTCTCTTAATACAATCAATGTTTGTTTTAGAGAAATGTAACCACTTCAAATTGCAAGATTAATTGTGTTAGGAAATAGGAATGCTATTTCTAGTAGAAGATTGTCACATTTTTCTTTACAATTGTGCAGTATTATTAAGTGACTTCCATCTAGACGCGGCTTGGGGGGTCAACCTTACCCTGATTAGTGATAACAAAGGATTTGATTCTGATTCACCCTTGGTAACAAACATCATTTGCAGTTTTACGTTAATAAAAAATGCACATGATTTCACTAGTCATTTTTAATATAGTCTATTATAACCAGAAATCAAAGGACTTGATATCTTTGGTCTATCGAAAGAAGGTACTAGAACAAGAAGAATTACTAAACACTAAAAATTCTTTATGACAAACTTGTTATCCGTTGTAAACAGTTGCGATAATATTTATTATGTAATTTTAGATCATCAAAAAAACAGATTATTGTTTGCTTTGTTGTCAAAGCCAACACCAACTTCCCCATATGCTTCAGTTTTCTGTAAACTTATCGTTTGCAAATGAAATTTTCGAAAGGAATGCAATGTCCCTTAGCATTACTAATCTTCATGTTCATCTTATTTTAACATCTGCATCAAATGGGACTGTGAAAAGAAAAGTTCATCTATCAATTATGATGTATTTTTGGTTTCAACTATGATTGTGTTCTTATATATAAATCGTTTTGGAATATGGGTGACCTCTTAACTTTCTTTGCTTTGTCGGTCTTTCTTATTTCCCTTTTTTTTTTTTTACATTTTACAGCTTACCCATGACATTGAGAAAGAATCTGTCGAAGTTGGCAATTCCTACACCTATTCTGGATTTTATATTCAAACCTTTTGAAGATTATGAAAAGTTTTCTAGAATTCCTGAGGCAAAAGGGGAAATAGCAGCTATTCGTAGTGAGGCCTTCTTCTTGCCTTTGTACGATCTATATCTCACTTATGGGGGCGTATTCAGGCTAAAGTTTGGACCGAAGGTTGGATTCATTCATTTTTCAATTGGATTTCTCATGACGTAACATGGAATGTGATGTATCGGTAAATGTAATATGTCTATTGTATCAATTTTGCTGTCACTGCAGGCTTTTCTAATTGTTTCTGATCCTAAAGTTGTCAAGCATATCCTAAAGGATAATTCTAAAGCTTACTCTAAGGTGTGTTGTTGTTGCATTTCCTGATTTTTGATTTACCACAATCATTGTCGCGTGATTCACTAATTTTTTTCGCGAATAGTAAATAGCAAAATATGGTCAATTTTGGGCGATTTTTGGTTCATTTTGAGTGAATCACAAATTCGAAAAGCGAATTAGTTGGCGAATCAATGTTACACTTACTACGATAAATTGTTGGTTTTATTTAGGAACATATTCTAAATCTACTTCATCTTGTTTTCCTGATCAGGGTATCTTGGCTGAAATTCTAGACTTTGTTATGGGGAAGGGACTCATTCCTGCGGATGGAGAGATTTGGCGTGTGCGAAGACGTGCTATAGTCCCTGCATTACATCAAAAAGTAGTGTAACTGCTTTAAGAACGGTGTTTTTTGTAATCCAACATTTTATTTTTCCACAATTGTTGGCTGAAATTCTGGTATAAATATGATATTTTTCAAGGCTTGACACAATATTCTTTTCAGTTTGTGACGGCCATGATTGGCCTCTTTTGCCAAGCTACGGATAGACTTTGCAAGAAGCTAGATGCTGCTTCTACGGCGGGAGAAGCAGTGGAAATGGAATCACTTTTTTCACATTTAACGCTAGATATTATTGGAAAAGCTGTATTTAATTATGATTTTGATTCATTATCAAACGATACTGGGATTGTTGAGGTACGCCAAGCTCCTTCTCGATCTATGTAGCTTGAAATTTTCATTTCATATTATATAGCCTCATATTGTTCTCTAGACCAGGCTGTTTACACTGTTTTGAGAGAGGCGGAAGCCAGAAGTACTGCTCCAATACCGGTCTGGGAAATACCCATATGGAAGGATGTATCTCCGAGACTAAAAAAGGTGAATGCAGCGCTCAAGTTGGTAAATGATACACTTAATGACCTGATAGCAATCTGCAAGGTGAGTCTAAATGCCTTTCGGTTTTTTCTATGCTCAATGTCGGTCAATAACCGTTGCTAATTGTATCTTCACAAATATAATCGCAGAGGATGGTAGAAGAAGAGGAGCTGCAATTTCACGAAGAGTATATGAACGAACAAGATCCTAGTATTCTTCATTTTCTTTTGGCATCAGGAGATGACGTATGGGAATTTTTAGATAATGGGGTTTTGTTCCTCTTCGGATCAATTGATTTAAGACAGTCTTGTCCTCTATGTAGGTTTCGAGCAAGCAACTTCGTGATGACTTAATGACACTCCTAATTGCTGGTCATGAAACATCTGCAGCAGTACTAACATGGACTTTCTATCTCCTGTCTCAGGTCTACGATTTTGGCTCTCAGTTTTTGTTTTTAACAGTGCCCACATTCTTTGTGTTTTGATCCACGTACTCTATCACAGTAGCCAACATGTTTCTAAATTTTTTTTGATGGGGCCAAGATCTTTATAGTTCTTTGGTTTCGAATTATTGTGAACTATATTAAAATGGTTCCTTTAATTATGTGCACTTCTTATTTATGTGAAAGTTCCAAATGATGTTGCCATCAAGAGTTAATTGGAAATACCCCTATGTTATCACTAACAAGTGACTTGAATAAAGTTGCATACATCTGACCCCCTCAAACACCACCTTGGTGTGAGGTTGTGAGCCAATTACACTATGTTTGGATAACAGTTTTGGAAAGAAATAAATGGATGGGGAGCTTCCAAACTTTTCCAATGTTGGAAGGATTTATTCCGTGAAAAATTTGAAGAGGCTCTTCCTTCAGATTCCCTTTCTCTATTGGTATCCAAATGAGGGAAATGCAATCCCTTTATTTCCCTCCCCTTCATCTCCCTCTATTTCCTCCTATCCAAACCTAGTTAATGGCATTGGGGTAATGGAATGTTGTACATGAGACAAGTTAATTGATATCACTCTATTTCTAGAACTAAAATTAGCTTGTTGCTAAATAACTGTCTAGTGTCTACTCTACTTGGCGCTTGATCTGTGTAATCCTCAAGATTCCCTGAATGCATTTCTTGTTTTCTTTTTTCCATCAGAATCCAGGAGTAGTGGAAAAGCTTCGATACGAGGTAACTGAATTATGGTTTTATGGAATTTTGAGTGATTAACTGATAATGCTTGGCTTTTGAACCTTCTTGGAAGAGTTACGACTAATTTTAGTTATCTGAACTTTCTCCTTGTTTAGGTGGATACGGTTTTGGGCGAAAGGTTTCCGACAATTCAAGACTTGAAGAACCTTAAATATGCAAGTCGAGTGATCAGCGAAGTACAACTACTTTTCATTGTTTAATGTTTTATAATGTGTTGGTGTTTGTTTTCTTGTTCTAATTATTAGTTATAGTAGTCAATCCATCTTTTGGGACTAAAGCTCTGAGATCGTTGTTGTTGTTGTAGTGTTTTATAGTGTTTGTTTTCTTGTTCTAATTATCTTTTGTAAATTGCTTGTACAGTCTTTGAGGCTTTACCCACAACCTCCTGTCTTGATTCGTCGTTCTCTTGAAGAGGACATGCTTGGACCATACCCGATCAAGAAGTAAGTATGTTAATGATAGCTTAACGGCAATCTATCGCCAATGAATTCTATTTTCCTTGAAATTTTATTTATCTTCATCGTAGAAATGGACCCAAAGATTGATAGTTCTTTGCTGTTTGGCTTACTAACCCATTTGTGCTTCTTATATATATTAAAGTTACAAATGACCTTTGCAATCAAAGGTCAATCAGAGACAACATCTTTGTTATTATAAGGGTAAGGTTGCATGTATCCGACTCCCTAAACCTCACCTAGGAGGGAGTCTCTTAGTTGCATTGGAGCAATGTAATATTGTTGAAAGAACTGAATGGGTGCTTAAACATTTAAATTCTTCGAGTTTATTAGCTTCCGTTCGTAGATAATTTTGTGACAAACAAAATCTTTTCGGCAGGGGTGAAGATATTTTCATATCCGTATGGAACCTGCATCGTAGCCCAAGTTTTTGGGATGACGCAGACAAATTCATTCCTGAAAGGTGGCCAGTGGATGGGCCTGCCCCAAACGAGACTAACCAAAATTTCAAGTAAATTTCATCTTCACTAACCTTGTACTAATCTTTCGAAATTGGTTGTTCTTGATGTGAACTAACTTATGTCGTAAAATGGTGTTTAAGATACCTCCCATTTGGTGGAGGCCCGCGGAAGTGTATAGGGGACATGTTTGCTTCTTACGAGGTAAAAACAATTAAACATATGTTAACGAAAACTGCCCTAATAAAATGCTGTTTATTTTTACTAAAAATCCTCTCTTACTCATTGCAGAACGTAGTAGCATTAGCTATGCTCATTCGGCAATTTGACTTTGAGCTGGCACCTGATGCCCCTCCTGTAAGCCATTTCATTCTTCTTTTCTTTTACTTGTTATACACGGGTGATGCAGATCCTGCCATTCCGTGGAGCGATTTTTAAGACTATCAAAGACTCAAGTCGCTGGGTTGTGTAATAGACGAGACATGGGTTCACTTCAACATGCATCGATTATATTGTTGTCACTTGTTATGTTTTCTCATGAAGTCGCAAAATAGAGAATTATCGTTAAATGATTAGGAATTAAGAAGAAAATAGTGAATAATTCTGTAATTTTCCGAGTAATATGTTTGCAGGTAAAGATGACCACAGGTGCAACCATCCACACGACAAATGGGCTTATGATGAGCGTAAGGCGAAGAACCAATTTTCATCCTACTGACCCCAAAATTCCTGTTGTGGATACTGCTTCTCCTGCAAACGTTACTGAGGCTGCTATGCCCAATGGATCAAAAGAGGGAATTTTCTAGAGCGCCTACCTCACAGGACTAAAACGATCATCTATTATAGAGAAAGACCGGCTTTTCTTATTGGAATAACCATATCCATGGTCTACTTTGGTTACAATTTGATCTTCATTGCACTCGGACCAACTGCAGTATTGGATCACGGAATCAAGCACAAAGTTCATAGCCTCCACCTTCCCCCACCCTTGGGCAGGACTAAAAAATATCCTCCCTAATACAATTAGAAAAGACCCAGTGTTGAAACCATTGGGCAATCGTCGTAAATATTCAAATATTCATTTCTGTGATTTGATGAGTAATTTCAAATGAAAACCTCACTTGTATATCTTGCAAATGAGAAAAGACGATGGCCTAGTGTTTAAAGTACTACAACTCCAAACAATGTACACTGATACAAAATGTTTCTATACAGAATTGAATGTTGTTTCATTTAGACCAATTATCACTTTCACCGGATAAAGGTTTTGGTTCAATTCTCAATCAACTCTCCCTTTCATTCAGCCTTTCCTGAATCCAAATATAAATAAAATGAAACGATTACAGGTTAGAACCAAAACTGCTCATCTAATAAGCTCTTGTATTTGTGATCACAGAAGATGTACATTATTTGGTAACTTTTCCAATATATTGATATTACAGGTGGTATAGATACATATGGAAATACAATTTCTTAAAGGCTGCACAAGCAACAGGTCAAACCGCAAGGAGTTAAAAAGGCTGGTTAGTGAAGTCAACACAATTTTATCATACTTGGCTATAAATAGCTCAAAACTATCTGGTAACGGATGATTAGATTAATGGGTACCCAAAAAGCACCCTCTAATCGATAAGTGTGATTTATGTGGCCTTTGATGTTCGGAATTCTCAGACTCGGGTTTCTTCCGGGGAAAATGTTTGTGAAAAGCATTCACCGCACCTGCAACCCCATCTTCATTTTCCATTGCTTTTGCTAATTCCACAGCACGCTGCTTTACCTGCATTTCATAAGAACTCCGGTCAAGAATTAAAAGCTATTAATCTCACATTTGCAAAGGGCAAGTGTATAATCCTTTCAGTGGTGTGCGTTGCAGCAGAAAATTTGCAAAGGGCTATTAATATCAGATTACCTTGGGATCCTGCATGTAGCGTATAGCAGAGATCAGTTTCTCAAGTACAAAATCTTCAATTGGGATTGGTGTGGGCCCTACTCCCTTCGCATGCACTTGCTCTCCCCAAAATGGTTGGTCACCGAAAAATGGCACAATTGTTGTTGGGCACTGGAAGCAGAGACAAGCTTAATAGTATTCCACAGGCAGCAAAAACCAGAAACGATGCAGATACAAAAAAAAATAGAAGCAGATGAAATAAGAGCAGTTGAATAACATGAAAACAGTTACCGCAGCTTTAAGTCCAGCAGCAGTTGTGCCAGCGCCGCCATGATGCACCTGCAATGACGAAAAAAAAAACTTTTTTAAGTTGGGTTACTAACAACCTAAAATTCTGCAAAATAGAAAGAAAAGAGGGTGTGTTGTACTCAAGAGAAATGCTCAACTCCTTTAAACCGTTTTCTTAAAATTTAGTCCTGGTGATTAGGCTTAAAATCTAATACTACTATATGATATAACTAATCTTAACAATATTTTAGCCTGATGACATAAAACTACCATTTAAGTTTTAACAAACAAAATCCTATAATAACATCACAACCACTTTCAAAAATTCTACTCCAATGGCACAGGAAATCTTACCACAGCAGAGCACTGTAAGAATAGCCAATCATGAGGCACGTTGTCCAACAAGTACACAAAATCCTTCGGTTCTGCCACTGGAAACAAGAAATAGAAAGATTAAAACGAAAATGCTTAACTTCTTAGATTTGTCCTTCCTCTCCCTCTTCCATTTTCAATAAGTCGGCACACAGAACAATAAGCACCCCCAATACACAAATAAAAGAAACATAAGCATCAGTCGATTTACATAAACAAAGGAGATAGCCGTTTTCCTGATTAATCATCATATGTGAAAATTGTAAACCTGAATCTTGAGCGGTTGAGCCATAAAATAAACATGTGTATATATTAAAAAACTGAACCTTATAATCTGAGTATAAAATCTAATCATCCTCAGAAAGTTCTGCGTTTTCTATTGCCACAAATAGTTCTATTCCAGCTTTAAATTTAAGTTTGAATAAGAAGAAACATACGTCAAAAGTAAACCAAGATTGAAACATCATGAACATCTTACAATTTCCAAGACCACCCCAGCCTTTATTGATGATTCCTCTTTGGTCAGTGAGTTCCAGGGCCCGCACAATGATCTTTGTCATTTTCTCAGGTTCTCGTACAGGCTATCGTGAATAAAAAAGGTACAAATTAGTCAACCAGTACAGAATTCAGAAAAGTCAAAAGCACATTAAGAGTTCATTCACACTTTCGAAGGCACAGAATGCTAACTGCATCATCTAGTACAAACTTCACTTTCCACTAACCATATCATATCATTATCCCAATGCTTCAAGGTAAGCTTACTTCTACAATTACAAAGAGATTTTAGTGCTTACCCACATTTGCAAAAAAAACAAAAAAACAAAAAAAAAACAAAAAAAAAAAAAAAAAAAAAAAAAAAAAACTGATTTTTAAATGGATACACTTTTTGAAACACACATACAGTGCAAATTGTTTAAACTCTATATTGAGACGAATCTAATAAGATCCTACACAACTATATTTTTTATTAAAGATAATTCACTAACAAAGGTCAAATTAAAACTTGTGAATAGTATAATAGTCAAACTTTAGTCATTAAAAAACTGAGGACGTATTTCCATATGTATTTACAATCATATTCCTCACTTCATATATTGCCATTACTCATTACTAGCGTCTTAAGAAAGGCTATCGTGTTTAGTTTAAGGAATTCAAAGCTCGCCAAAATTATGTAAGTTTGTTTTAAAAATTATCGAGCACATGCCGTAATGCATGTTTATGTCTATCATCATAACTTCAAAAGTTGCCTCTCACAGTATGTCCTATCACTTCTACATCAATTGTCTTCTCCCAAAATAAATTGAAACATCCAGGACATTTATTTTTAAAAAAATTGAAGGAAACTTACCAGACTTCCAAAGCCAATATAAATTGGCTTTTTACCCTTTTCAAGCCATTCAACAAGCTCTTCTGGAGGTTTATAATGTGAAGCAAGATCAAGAAAACAGAATCCAACTACATCAATTTTAGGTCCCCAATCTGCAAGACAATTAAGCATAAATATGCCCAGATGTTTAGCAAAATGCACAAAAATTTTCTACTTACAACAGTACATAAAATTAGGGACATGAAAAATGAGGCCATCACAATAATTTGCATTTTCCTATTACCTCTAAAAACGGTTCCAAATAGGACAGAAATTCCAAGAGAAAGGGTGTTCAGTGAAAAGTTTTCCTTTAGGAAGGTACACCATTGATAGGCCGTTGCATCATAAACACAATAAACACTTCAAGCAAAATCCAAAAGAACACATAACGCCGAGTGTGGGCTCCAGGTTTTCGTCACATATTTCTAAGGTAACAGTAAAAGCAATTTTCTATTCATGGAACCAAACTATCCATGAAATTGCTTTCAACTCAATTAAAATCTTGGAAAAATCAGCGAGATTGAATCCTTCAGACAAGGCAAATAGCTTATTTTGAGGAAAGTTAATTTACTAATCTGGGTCTCACTGCTAAAAAACAGTAGAAGCGTCATACTTACTTTTTTGTTGCAACCTTTCTCCTAAAAGAGTGAAAGCTTAATTGAAAATGTTGCAATTAAAAAAGATGTAGGAAGTATGATAATGGGAAATGCATGTTAGTAATGTATGAGATAAAATGTTAAGTAGGAGACAAAGAAATTAAATAACTAATATGACAACACAGAAAAAAAGTCAGTTTCGAAGTGTTTAACCGATCACTAGTAACACAGATTACTGACCTTTAGGTTTGGGGACAAGGTGAGGGCTCCAAATATATCCATAAGGGATATCAGGTGCTGAACTGTAAGAAGGTTTTAAGTAGGTGACAGGTCTCAACTTCAGCTTTTTCTTCCTAAATTCATTTATCATGTCCCGTATTCCAAGCCAAATCATAGCATCAACAACTTGGTAAGAAAGCTGCAAGCATATAGTGTCATTAAAGAGAAACTATAAAACATAATGCCAAGATATGCTGCCGTTACAGAATGATGATAAAGCAGCACTTACTCTATAAGCAACTGGTTGCTTAACCCGGGACAGAGGATGTGGAAATTCGCTAGTGGGCCTGCAATGAATGAGAATTATCAAGATTCATGCACCATTTATTTTGCATTCAAGTTATTTGTTTTCACTTAGTGGTACTCAACAAGTCAACAAGTCTGTATGATACTCAATCTGTCAAAAATGTGCAAGGCAGAAAACACAACCAAAGGTTGTTTAAGCACACAGTGGGCACTTTAAAATTCAAACATATTCACTTTAAAGCCAATTGAAAATTATTGAGAATTTAGGTGGATTAGATAAGGATACTTACGTCCAAGGCATTGTGAAGAATATATGAATTGGTACTTGGAGTGCCTCGGCAACATGTACATGTCCTGAAACATACCTTAGTATGAGCTGACAACAGACAACAAAAAATTGAAACTGAAATGTGTGAACCATGAATCATCGAGACTAGGCCTGTGCAATGGGGCGGATAAGGGCCGGGCCGGATTCCAATGAAAACGGACCGCACGGGGCCGGGGTTCTGAAAATTTGAAGGTGTGCTTGAGCGGACCGGGCTTAATAGGCCCAATCCAATCCAGCACTTTATGATTTTTTTTATTATTTAGAGTTTTTTATGTAAATTTCAAAATTTTTCTCCAATTTTGAATTAATTTTCAATTTATGTTTTTGGTGAATTAGCTACTATAGCAGGTCATCGGGTTACCTAAGTTTACTCTAAGCAAATACCCCTTCAAGTTGGGATTATTCATGGTTAATCAATAGGTGGGATTATTGTAGGAAAATCACAAATAAGTTGGATTATTCTAGGTAAATAATCCAATAAAAAATTAGTCGTATAAAACATTATAACAAAATAAGATGAACATTAATCAAAAAATATTCCCTCCGTTCTTTAAAGTTGTTCCTATTTGTTATTTTTATTGTTTTATTTGTTGTTCCTACAAAAAATCTTTCAATTTATATCATAAATTTTAGTCAAAATTAACCTTGTCTAACTCTATCATCATTTTAATGGAGTATGTTAATAATGCTTATCGTCCCTATATATCTTCCATTAATTTTATTTTAACATTTTTATATTGTTTATGGGTCTCGCATGTTTTTCAATAACTTTATAAAAAATATTTTTTTAATAGTTGTGGTCACCATTTTTTTCCACTAACTTTCTTTTAATAATTTTTTAATGTGTTTGGCCCCCACTTTTCCTCCATCAAATTTATCATACATTAAAATAATATTTTTCACTATCTAAAAGATTTTATTTTTCATAATTTTCGTAAATATTTCTTATGGGAACTTCATTAACGAACAGAGAAAGTATATCTTGAAATAAAAATAAAATATCATTTATTAACTGCAAGAAAAATTCATAAAAACAAAAAAATGACCACAACATCAACATATAGCAAGAGTCACAAACAAAAATTAGAAATTTAATCGAAGATAGATTTAATAAATTAACTTACAAAGGAAGTGATTATTAAAAAGAACAATATCTAATTATAGGAGTATAAAGCTTACCAGACACTATTTCAAAGAAAAAAAACCTACCAAACATGATTTGCTATTTATCATTTGGTACTGTTTAGTGTTTACGATAACATCACAGCTCATTGCACCGCTCTAAACCCTTATCCAGCCCGCCCCTTGTATATTAAATAAGGCCCGTTTGTAACCCGCCCCATATTCAGCCCACCCCACTTTAAACCCTTAAAATTACAGGTTGGATCCGGGGCTCCAGCCCATTGCACAGCTCTAATCAAGACAAAGCAACTACACTGATCTGTAAATGGCAAACAACAACAATAACAAACCATGTTCGCTGCTTTCCATTTCTCCACTCCTAACCCTATTTAAATGTAATAAATAAAATCTGCAGCTATAAATTTAAGAATCATTGACTAATTCTATATATAAACCCATTATGGCTGTTCAGTTCAAAGCATGATAGCAAAAAAAATGTAACTCGCTAGTTGCTACCAAAACCAAAATGTAACTACGAGTATAAATTGAGCTTTTAAGTCCTTAGTTGACTAAAACAATAGTAAGAATCATGCAGTCAATATTGGAGGTGCCTAGACACCTATCACTAATCCTAACGCAACAACTGTAACACTGAAATTCTAATGTCAAATTCAACAACAACAATGTCAGAGTCTTAATCCCCAAAGATTGGAGTCAAAGTCGAAACCGTAGGATCCAACACTCAAATATACAGCCAAATATTATGCTTCTCAAGCTATTTTTGAGTGTTCTAGTATTATGTTGGGTTAGAGGATCCCACATAAGCAATAGTTATTTGTTGTTCTAGTTCTTTAAAATAGTAGAAAAAGGAAAACTTAAGATATTTTCAAAACATTGCAAAACTCAAATCGAAATGAAAGTCATGAGTGTCTAAACTGTAAGCTACTGTTTGTGGATCCATAATGAAATAAAAATATGAGCATGACAGCATCAATGAAGAGAAAAACTCAATTTCAAAAGAATCAATTCTAACCGTAGGCTGGTGGATTTGCAATTATTGCATCAGCAGTGAATGGAACATGACTATCAGGATCAGGATCCTCGCAAGCAGGTAGCAGAGAGAATATAATATCCCTCATCTGGTTCCTCTGAATAGGTATCTCTGAAGGTTCTGAAGGCAAGAAGCCCTTGTTTTTCACCATGTCTGCATGAGTGCTACAAAATTATTGTTAACAGCATGAAACAAGGCAACCAGGTAAGGAAGAAAAAGATAACTAGTAGGCGTTCCAACAGGTATTCCACTATTGTGATGAAAAGAATGTTACTCACACTACAAACAATCAAAATCGATTTCAAGATAGAAATCCCTAAGCAGAAGTTCTTGATTAAACAAACTTAGACCTTGTTCTCTTCAACTTAAAATAAGAGTATTCAGTAAAAGTAAGTTCAGTTCAATTTAGAAAATGCTATTCACTTTAAAAATTCATGACTGCTCGTGTATCTCTAACAAACTAACGTTCACTGAAAACTTCTAAGTATATAAATACTGAATACATGTAGAAATTAAAATTATCAGTATGAAGGAAAAAAAAATTCAAAAATGATTCGGACGTAAAGGACCCAAAATAAAAAGAATAAAATGAAAATAAGAAGCTAAACTCCGCTAAAAGCTACCAGTAGAAACAAGTGTGCTTTTAAGATAAACAGATTAGTAAACAGGTTTTTTCTGTACTTCTGCTGAACTGCAGGCAATAAGGCACCTCAATACAGCAGTCTGAGAACAGCCTTATAGAAAACTTACATCCAGCAAGAACTTTTGGATCTCCTCCCAGAGGAAAGAACTCCAAGCCAGAAGCCAATACAAACTCTTTGAAATTTGCGTGAGTTGCTAATCTGACCCTATGGCCATACTCCTGATGAAAAACATAGCATTAGCTGGCATTCTAAAAGAAGAACTATAACTACATTAATAATTACAGAGAAACAAATACATGCAAGGAAAAGCAGAACTAAAGGCAAAAGGTCAGGCACTTCCACAAGCAGGAGTACATCAGTGGACTTTAAAAAAGAGAGGACTAATAGGGAGGGAGAAGGCTAAACAAGCAACAAATGAATCGTCAATGGGTCAGTAGCTACAGTATAGGAGTACATCAGTGGACTTCAGGAAAAGAGAGGACTAGAGGGAGAAGGCTAAACAAGCAACAAATGAATCATCAATGGTTCAGTAGCTACAGTATAGAAGCTGATAAACCAACTAATAAATGATGACATACATTGATGATAATAAGGAAGGATAACAGCAATCCCTCCTGAGCTTTCCAGTGGCACAGCAAACTCTCACAATAGAATTTATGATCAAACAAAATACAATACCTTAACACACTCTCTCTCTCTCTCTCTAAAAACTTGGACCCTCATGCTTCAAATGATGAGAGGAGTTGTAGAAGGATGAAGAATAACAGAGTTTGAACACACAAGCAAAAAGATCAACGCTTTGATGAACAAAGCACACACAACAAAATAAATGGTGTATTGGACAACTACTACTCAAAGTAGATTATATTGTATTAACTATTCAACAATACATAAATGAAATACCACTCATAAACTATGCACTCACTAAACTAAAACTCACTCTTTAACTAGAGATTTCATACTACTACAAAGGAGACACTCTAGAGCCTCTAACCCTATTTCACTCTATGTATTATCCATTACATATATATTCTAATACTAATCTAGGCCCTTTACATAACCCACAATATAAGTACTGGAACCCTAGCAAAAGATATGAAGTGTCTCAAGTCTCGCAGCCAAAACAAAATAAACGCATCAGAGCCTGTGACTACATGTGCTCATTTAAGCAACCCATGTGCTTGTTAGAAATACATTAGATTTCCTTGTTCAAGGGGGCCATGTAGCAACCCTCTTTTTGCTTCCTTGAAGCATCAACTTCATGCAACTCCTTCCCTCTTGCATTGCCATCCTCTTCATCAATGGTGTATGCCATGGAATAAGCATCAACATTGGGTGACTTGACACTTGCACTAACAATATTTACTTACATAATCTCTGCTAATCTCCCTTCCTCAAGAAACACACCTAACTAATGCCAAGTAAATTTCCCTCCAAAAGAGATTACATTGCAATATTGCCTGGTAACCCATTTAAAAAACTCCTAAAGCGATACTAAGACCAAGATTTAACTTCAACTATATAATATAATATGCTTGGTAACTCAAATATGCTAAATTGCAGCAACATACTACATATTTCTATTACAAAGGTCTTGACAACAATTTTAATAGTGAAATGTGAATATATGTACACATACAAACTCTTCCCAATGACAAAAATAATATGGAAATGATGGCAGAAGAGATACCTGCAAACGCTTCCCGATGGCAACAAAGGGTTGCACATCCCCTCTGGTTCCAACAATTAGCATAACAATTTGCATTGGGGGAAGATCATAAACGTCAACCGAATCAAGTTGTTCCTCTTCTACATTTTCTCCAGAAGCCATTCCATTTCCCAAATCAAGGCTTGGGGCTTTAATGTCTCCAGGAACTTCAAATTGTACAGTTCCATCTTTTTTAACAGTTGCCATTCGCTTCAGCCATTTGAGCTGGAAAGACAACAGACAAACACATCAATTGAAAGTGACAATGACAGATCAAACTCCAACAGGTTGTAAAATATGAAGTCTACCCTTTTCTTCACAGGCACTTTTTCATCAAAAAGTTTTGCTATTAATACACTGAGAGGATTGAAACGTTTAGATTCTCCGGTTCTCGCAAGGTGATTAGAAGTTGAGGATTCCTGAAACTTGTGATGGTTATCTTGACTCTCATCAGTAGATCCTACAAAATAAACATACTGAGAAATATATTCTAAGCGAACTTGGTAAAATTAAATAATAAGTAACCCAATGACTTCAAAAACAAAATCATCTAATCTAAATCCATGAAAAGCTTATACTATACAACTATAATAAAAGGCAGGTCTTCACGCCACTCTGGCATTTTAAAGCAACTCAAGAACATGCCTAAGTCCACAATGATCATGCTAAATCATCAATCAACATTAACATCGATATGTATGCAGTGATACTCCAAGCTAGTCTATACTCAGTGTAAAGGCCTGCAACACAAGATGGACGCCGCACATACAACTTCATAAAACCACTAAACTCCCCTCATTTATATCCATTTCCTAAATTACTGAGAGAAAAGGTTTTTATGATTAAAAAAATATGATGTTTCATACGTTCAATCTTACATTTTACACTTTCAATTCATCTTGTTGAAATAAAAAATATTACTCTGTATTCAGTGATGTTGAAAGAAAGCATTATTAAGTTAATCTTGCTATATATATATATATATATATATATATATATTGATGTGCAGACGTGCAGTCTTAAATATTCAACTTTTCACAATTTTGCCAGCCCCTGAGCTAAAGATACGAACGATCAAATGCGTACATCCGAAACCGCACAAAACACAGGATTACAAACTTACAGGAATATACAACAACTTAATATTTGCTAATTGCTAACAATCAAGTTCGGAACACGAACTAAGTCTTTCAGAATTTGATATACACCTAAATAAATTTAGCGTAACCATCAACAAATTGCTTTACAAAAAACAATACTTTTGAAACTGTAAGTCTGTAACTCAAAAAAATCTTCATATTCTTGCATAACTACCAATATACTCTATCTTCATACAACAAAAACAAACACTAATTAATTGCAAAAAAAAATATTAAATTTACACAATTCAGTAAATCATTATTCCAAACATCCATTAAAAAAAGGAGTAAAGTAACGTAAACAAACCAGAAGAAAAAGCTCTACAAGAATTCTGAGAATCACAAACAGAATCCTCATAATCACTATCACCATGATCATGATCCTCATAATCATCAGCCCCACGATTTTCATCGATCAAAACATCAACAGAACTTTTATCAGAGTGAACATCATTGCTGTCGAATTCAACAGGAATATCGCCAGAACTAATGGAGATGCATCTGCTAGAAGTTTCTGCATTGTTCGCCATTGCGATTATAAAAAGTGTAGAAGAATAAAGCGAAGAAGAAAGGAAACCCTAATATTGAGAGAGTGCGAAATTGGATGAGAAGAGGTGAGATGGTTTAAATTTGGTTGACAGAAAGTAGAAAGAATTCGTGTTTGTTCGTTCAACAAGAAAAAAGACAGAGAGGAAAGAGAAAAAAGTTTTATAGCGCTTGGCTGTTGGGTGTCTCAAACAAGACACGTTCATTGACGTAGAAATAGAATACAGTACATTTTTATTTCGGCTTCTTTTACAACTTCCGCGCCCTTTGGTATACAAAAATAATTAAAAGTATAATATACTATTATTATAAGTTGCACCTATTTTATAATATTAGGGTATATTGATTGTACTTCTTAAGTAAAAATATCTATTAGAAGTATTTAATTCTTTTTGAAATTGGTGCACACTATAATAGTATGAACCAAATTCATACGAGACTTTTTCATATATGAAACTAAATCAGATGAACTAAAAGGGTAGATGGAACAAAATCAGAAAACAGAAGAAATAGACCGCAACTTTGGATTTGCAAATGGATCGATTACAATTTGGATACGTATGTGCCAAGAACCCGATTCCACCTCAATATGTCCCAACGTTATGTCATTAATGATAATCAACTCAGATCTTTAAGTTAAACACTTTCATAATCCTCTCAGGAGACAAGGACTACTATTTCCTCTCCTACACCGCCAAGGACCTATTATACTCACCCTTTAGGTCCTAGCCTATTGGGAAGGATATTAGTAGAGGTCAAGTCACCCTTACTTTGAGATCTCAAGACAGTCGGAACTCTAAGAGAGGATTATCCAAAATAATGTTGGAATACGGTGATAACAGGGATCCATCATGGGCATACATCCTAAGGTCATTAATGACCAATAGTGACAAGTCAGAAGGAAAGCAACTTTAATCACTAAAAAACTATTATGCACGTTGAAGGTGAAGCAAACCAAAAAGGAGAATATTTTACCTCATACCGTGCTTAACACATTTATAGTAAGGCGATAAAAATGCAGTTGTAAGTGATAATCACCCAATCAGTGAGCTCCACTAAAGTACATACCTTTCTACGATCCCGGAGAAGATATTAAAGGTAATCTTGTCTGATCCTGCTAACAAGGCTTCGTGAACACCTTTTCAAAGGCTTAGATGATATATACACAATCCCATACATAGCCACAAAGGTACGTTAACATTCACCCATTCATACTTCATATAAAAAGGATCTCACACCTGCAAAGAACAAGCCCTAATTCTCTTTCTATTATAGCAAAAGGTCATTTTGTACTCTGATAGTAAGATTAGGCACCTTTGTCAACCTCATATAGTGACTTAATCACCGGATGAGGTCCCCGGAGAACCCCTCTCCGTCCCTTATGTGTTACTTGTGCAGGTTAATGTATCACAAGCGTACTAGGCTTAACCATCCTTTTCTTTGCCAAGAGGTTTGGGATTGGGAGGATGTTGCTCCAACCTGGCTTTTAAATGCTCTGTATTATGATTTTGATCTTTCTTAGGTTTAACCATCCTTTTCTTAAAAAAAAATTAAAATTTGAAATACTATATTAAATTGTTTATTAGAAAATATTATATAAAAATAATGGCCCGTTAAATGGACCAGATCTTGTTCGTACCAAAAACGTCCTAACCCACGACCAAAAGTAACCTACATCAAAATTAACCGAACAAAAATGACCCGACTTAAACTACTTCCCGATTATTTTGACCGGTCTATAGGTAACCAATAACTGACGGACAATAACGCAAGGCCGAAGCAAAATCAGTGAGCTGTCTTCACTCAACAGCTACTCTAAATACCAGTAGTTTTAAAAGTGCTTACTTTTTCAACTTCTAATTGTATTTCTCTCCCCTCTGCTACAATTTTTAAGGAAAAAAAACAAACTGACAAAAAAATAAATGAATGTGCCATAAAGAAAGGGAGTCTTGCAGAGAGAGAATAGAAGTAAGGAGTATGAGTACTTTTAAGACGGTGCTGGATTTTCTTCTGGTCTAATTTCTCTTTTTGTTTTCTGATTTTCGTTGCCATGAAGATTTTTTGTTGGGTAAGTATGGAGTATTAGTTATTACTCTAAGCTTTTAATAATTTACTGTTATTTTTTATTCTCGATCGTTTTTCGTAAAAGTTGTTTTATGTTGATTGATAATTTGATATACATCAATGTTATGAATGTTTTTGATTTTTTGAAGTCGAATTCGGTGTTTTTCTGGGTTAAATTATGGAATTCATGTGTAATTCTTGATGTAAATAGTTGGGAAATGTGGGGGGTTTTGTGTAATTTGGGAGAAAGTAGAAGGGTTGAGCTTAAATTGGGGTAATGATTGTTGGAGGAGTTGAAAAGGGAAAAAAACTCAAGGAATTGATGAAAAATGATGAGTGCATTTGAGGTTGAAAAGGGTTGTCTAACAATTTTCTGTTTGGATTTTTCAATTTACACTCCAGAATGGTTAGGACAGTCTTGCAATTCAAATCGGTTTATGATTTTATGATCTTTTTTGTATAGCCAAAATGGATGAGGAACATGGGTATACGAGTCTGAGTAATATAAATTCGACATGTATTGAAAGAGGAACCTTGTTATCTGTTCATGAGGGATTTTGTCTTTTCTTGTGAAAGGGCATATGAGGCTATTAAGGGTTCAAGAATTTTGTGTCAAGTTCAAGAAAAGATATGTTGAGGAATATATTTCTTGCCTGATATTGGTAGTAGTGTCTTAGCTAAAGATGCTAAAGTGCTGCAGAATTGTGAATTAGCAAAGGATATGCTTTTATAAAAGTTCATATGTCACAAGTCGAGAGAATTGGAAAGATTCTTGGGGTTTTGCTTGATATGCTTGTATTTGTTGGTTTAAGTGTTTGTGATGTATCATAAGTGAGCATTGAGTTTTTCATTTTTAGGTTTTATGAAAGGCCCAACGGAAGAAACAATGGGTATTTGTTGCTCACAACATGCTCTTAATGAATATGTACTTCAAATTAGGTTTGCTAAATCATGATTAGCAAATGAGTTGGTGAAAAAGTTAACTGGTTTTGCAAAATGATGGGTTGTTGGGGTCTGGAGACAGGGTTTCTGATGTCATGTACTCATCGTTTTGTTTTTTCCAGTGAGCTAAAAGTTAGAAGCTTAGAACAAATGTTATGGGGCCTCATCCTTCAAAAATTTTCTATTCAATCGTTAAACATTATCTTTCCTTGTTAGTGACACTTTTCACAAACTTATGCTGTGTTGATGTCCATAGGCCATTTCCGTTTGAGCATAAGATTGAAAGTTTTTGAAGTTTTAATTTTAGTGGTCAGTGGAGTAAAGGAAAATAACTCACTAAGTCAGCCGTTACGTGTCAGCCGTTTTTGTGGCATTGGGGCTTTGGGATGTATGTACAATAAAGTTGCATTTATAGTGAAATTATATGCCATAATAGTATTTCTGTTTGTCTTGTCGAGATGCTAGCTCTAGAAATTCGTGTATGCTTCTGATGTTTCTATTGTAATTGCTGAATCTTGCAGAGGCTTTTCTGGATTTTCTGAACCGAGATTAACTGCATGCTGTTCATAGCAGCCATCCCTTTTATCTAGCTGCTGCTGTTTTATTAAACGAATCTCGAGGGGAAGATGTCTACTGCCAAAATAATTTTTACATACAAGCGGAGGCGTTTGTCTTCACGCTCCGGTGTTGACCACGGGGATGTATGTTCTGATTTTTCGTTGGATGTTAAAGCGAATAAACACCTGAATGTCACCAACGAGACAATCAAGATCCCCGCGAAAGATTTGAGGGTGAGAACATTTCTATTGAAAAAGTTGTCCTGTTTATATTGTCTATGTGAAGAGAAACCTTAGAGATTTGTAGTAATGTGGAATAATCCAATGAACTTATGAGAATGGAAACATTGATTTCTGATACATTATCTTTCTTTCTTTTCTAATATTGCATTAAATTGCCCTTTTGTTGCTGAAACATCCCATATCTGTTAAATTATGGTGTTAGCTTGCAGAAGTTCATCAATTGCTTCTACGACTATTTCTCATTGCTAACATTACCCTTATGTTTCATAGCAAGCCTCTGCATTTTATTACCTTTCATAAGTACTTAAAGACTTTCTATTGTTGTTATTCTATCAGTGGTATTACTGCCTAAGTGGCTGTCCATGAAGATGCTTTACATTGAATTATTGATTAAGACTGTAGAAGAACAAATATATTGCTTTATGGTAGAGAATATGATTCTCCTAGTTTCTAAAAGTCTTGTTATTCATGCAGATATTAGAGCATGTCAGTTGCAATGATGTGGACCTCTCTACAGGTAGCTGTCATGAGACATTTGATAATCAGTACATAGATTTCCAGTTTCAGGTTGTTAAAATCTTTCCCTTTTCTATTTATTATGTGTGTTGTGTTCTGTTTCTGGTGGGGGGTATCAATTAAGTATGTGGGAAATAAGAAAAATGCAAACAAATCATTTTTAATTACTTACATAATTACACATATGTTTTGTTATATATAGCGTGTTGGTCATGGGAAAACGGCGGCAGCTTCTTGTTCATCTGTTGGATTGTGTAATTCAAGTGCAGTCTGTGGAAAGACTGATACTGATTTGACTAACACAAGAAAAATGATCGTTGACTCACTTGAGTTGCCTGTTGACGATACCTTCAAAACATCAGGTAAATGTGATTCTGTGAGAGCATCACTTGGGGAAATCACAAGCTCTATCAAGAAAATTTCTTGCTTACTACATCCGAGTACTCTGGAAATTGAGGAGCATATGCAGGGTGGTTCAGTTTTTCATTCAGCAGAGAAGAATTCCCAGACAATTTCTAAGCAGAGTAATTCAAGTAAAAGTGAAGTTGTAAAAGGCACAGCTGTTCCACTTCGTACTTTTAGCAGAAGGCTGAAACGAAAAGTAGATAAATGTGGTACAGGCTTGTTTGCTGAGCCACCACTTAGAGAAAAAGACGCAGCAATTGAAAAGTGCGACTCTGTGCCTATTCCCTCTTGTACATGTGAAGTGGCGTCCAATGAAAGCAATCTAGTTGATAAATCTCAGGATTTGAAGGTGGAAAATAATGGTGCTGGCACAATGGATATGCTTTGTCAAAGCTGCAAGAAAGTAAGTTATGATGCTCTGCTGTCTATTCTTGCATGTGTGGCCTTGTGCACTTAATTCCAGAGCTTGCATCTTGGTGTCTACACTTGTTGCAAGAGGGGTACTTTTTGAGTGTTTTTTTGGAGGTGGGGAGTGCAGTGGGGGACTGCCGTCAACAATGATAGGATACAGTGAGCGAGCGAGTATGTTGTCTGCTACTCTGCTTAGGTTTTTAATGGTGCTTTTTTACTTTTCAATCTTGTGTGGTCCCAACATTAGTTGATCATATTATTTGGGAGAGTATGAAATATGAATGGATTTGAATATTTGAAACTGTAGTTCTTTTATTTTGTCATGTTGAATAATTTAAGCTTGTCTGGATTATGTTTTTTATCATTGTTAATTCAGGTTTTCTCGACTCTTGACCTTTTGGTGCTCCGGTTTTCTTGTCGTTGTGAATTTGTTGTTGGTTTTCTTGTGATCCACTAGTAGTAGTAATATGCTTTTAGCTCAATATGTTTAACTTTGGTTGCTGGTTAAAGTTTTAATTTGTTACTTATTATCATGATGGTGTAGCAAGTGTCTAATGCTTCTCAACTTATTGTGAACACTGAATAGATCGTTAGCAGTGAGATCGGGGAGTCTTCATGTCCTTGCAGATGGTCTTGTGCAGGAACGCCAATGTATGTCAAATTGTTGTGTTTATTATCTGTCGTTGTCCTGCCTTTTTTTTTTTTTGATTTTGCATATATACTTAATTACTCATCATATGTAATGGACAGCTTAAAGCAGACAGATTTAACAAACAAATCAAGTGAAGACTTGGTTTCGGCTACCTCACCTGTTATAAAACAAACAACAATCAAAACATCAGGATCAATTGATTCGTCTCTTCATTATCCTGGTGGATTAGGGAGTACGACTAACCTTCCGAAGAATGATTTTAGGTGCTCATCAAATGATGGTACTGTGGTTTCCTGTCATAATGTAGTCAGTAAAACTGATGAGCAGCCTGTGTCGCAACAACTTCGAGCTTGTAGTGGAGACTCTCAGGTCACATCAAGCAAATCCTCAGACTTGAATAGAGGTGCTGATGAGATAATGGAGCATAGGTCTCACTCAAATTCTTTGGACCTCTCTCTTCCTCCACCTGGTATTGAAAGTTTCTTTTGCCATTTACATTGTGTCTTGCAAAGCACATCTATATAGGTCTTCATTTTGTGTTGAATTTTTCAATATCTGCTAATACATTCGATTACGTTAATGCAGTAATGCCATTAAGAAATGCACATCATTTCTTACATAACTTAAACAAGAAATGCTCATGATTTAATAAGTCATTTTACAATAGTTCATTAAAATATGAACATTATTCCATCAGCTAATGCATTAGGTTGAGTTTTGAGTGCATATTATAATGTATTTGTGTTGCAGGTGCTTTTGTAATAGACTGTAATTTGGTCCCACAAGAGGTTTCAGATGATGTTCATGAGTCCGCAACGACTAGAAATAATACGGTTATGCAAGAGGGGTGCATGAAGAGCAAGGGTCTTGAATTGTTTGGGGATACAAACATGCAAGTGGAGGATTCACTCGATAGCTCAAATAAGATGGAAATCAAACCTAAAACCAAATATCTGCAGGTTGGGGGAATATCTTTCTTACATGTGCTATTTTGACCAAGTTTTATTTTCCATATTTGTCCATTCATTATTATGTTATCTAACTATTAACAACCTAATGACGCTTTTCATATTGTATTAATTTCAGTTATTTTCAGAAGAGCGAAAATCTGGTGAACTCACTACGCCAAATACACATCCTAAGATTGGTCACAACAAAGCTCATCAAATGGTCGAGTTAAGTCTACATAGCCAAAGTCTTCAGCTTGAGCAATCCTCTTGTAAAGCTTCGTCTGATCTTGGGTTATCCCTGCCTACAGAACGGATACTTGAAGGTCGAACATTTAAGGATGGGCCCACGGTACCTCATTTCCAAAACCCTAATATGAGATTATGTGATTTCAAACCGAACCCAGTTATGCAACCGTTTCTTGAACCAGCTTCTTTCAGACACAAATTACTACTTGAGAGTATTAATACAAGAGCTACTTCTCTCATGGGGAATAGAAACATCTCACTGGAAATGTTTGAGCCATGCCGAAGCTGGTCAGAAGAGGAGTTGGATTCTCTTTGGATTGGTATCAGACGTCATGGAAGGGGTCATTGGCGTGCTATGCTTCTGGATCCAAAGCTGCGGTTCGCTCCATGGAGATTGGCTGGAGAGCTCGAGGAACAGTGGGAACGAGAACAGTATAGGCTTTTTAGTGTGCAGCCTATGCCACCAAGTAGATACTTGAAGCCACAAGAAGGTTACAATTTTCCTTGCCATGGTCCGACAATGTGTCCTGGAACTAGTCGTAGGAGAGAGAATTTTGTGGCCGAGACTCAGCTTTCGCTAGGAGATCTGTATTCTCAGAAAGCCGATGTCTCTTTTGGAGGCATTGCTCAGAATCATGGGATTCCTCCAGTTCAGAGGCATGTAACAATGGCGAGTTGTGGCATAGGAAGTTACAGCTGTTGTTCGTTAAACAATGTCCAAGCTAATGTCATGATTAGAGGTACAACATCTCCCCATGGGCCAAGAATGGCTTCTGGCATGACAAATTTACCTCATTGGCTTAAGGATCCGATTAACACTCCTTTAAGGTCATTGGATGTTTCTCCGCCTCCTATATCTACTCCACAAATGGGAGGAGTACAGCTTGTCCATGCATTTCCGGAATCTTCTGGGACATCTTGCAGGGGGGAGAATGTAATCGATTCTGAACCTACTAGGGCAAATCCACTTAACGGTATAAACTCCGGCACCCCAGTAGCAAGAAAACCAGGTATGGCCGATAACCTCATTGTAATTGATAGTGATGCTTCATCAGAGGAAACAATATCAGACGATCACAATCTTAGGAGTTAAATAGTAAGATCATTTCAAGGTCTCAGGAAATTTGTACAAATGTGTTGGTAGTACAGCTATTGCAGGAAGTGCTAGATTGCTCAATTTCTCAGTTTTGCTCCCCGTGTTTTTGTCTTGTGTGTTGATGTACTTGCTATTCACATGTGAAGTGCTGATTGGCTCCCATAGCAGTGGTGCTGGTGCTGATTGGTTCCATTTTCTTGTATGAGAAACTATGCTTGTCTGAGAAGGCTTTGAAGCCTAAAAAAAATAGTTAAGTCATAGCAAAGTAATAGAATAGTTATGGTTGTGCTGGGAGCAAAACAATCTTGGTAATTTTGTTGCACTTGTTAGTTCTAAAAATTTCCTTGTTTTTCTTCTTAAAGATTCATTCTCGATAGAGCAAAAAATTATAGTTCTTTGGTTTCTAAGTGTAATGGTCTATGCATTTTTCATTCATGTGAAGTTATGGATGTTATCTGCTATCATAAATCAATCGAAAACAACCTCTTTATAATCACAAGAATAAGGTTGAGTACTTTCGGTATAGTCAGATCTTGTTTATATCTAAGTCACTTACACGAGTGCCTCCACATCTGAGATTGGGTTTGTTTAGCGCCCTAGTTGGCTTCCATTTCTATATTGGATCAATTTCATTGATTCTTTGGAAGCAAGTGCATTGTCATTAAGGGCAAAACTACAATCAACATCAGAAGCAGTGTTGTCGAAATCAAAGATTTTTCCCACCAACATGCAGTGATGCAGGGCATATTGCAATGAAGAAGAGTGATTATAATATTGGTGAAGCTCACTTGAATTTGAAGATTGTTCTTTTAATTTGAGGTAACCTCTTGTAAACTTCATCTTATGGTGTATGATCTTTTAGCTGATGAACTTCAGTCTGGTTTACATGCTGTTTCTATCAATGCCAAAACCCCACAAGAAATGATTGCCAGGCAGCCAGATTTGATACCAATGTTAGTATATATCTTCCTTTGGGGTTCTTTTTTGTTTATTGTTGTTATTCACTTGATTGCAATATAATTGTGGTAGTGTGGGAGGTTATGGCTTTTGACGTTTGGATTGTAGACTGGAGCTGTTAGAGAGGAAGGATAAGCCTTTTTATTTTTTTAAAGCTAGTTCAGTTGATTTGGGTGTTCTGTGCTTTTTAATTTGATGGTGTTGTGGAAAAGAATGTAGAATTAGTATTATTCATTTAAAATATGTTCTCCTCGACTTATTACGATGAATTTGATTGGAACTTTCTAGAACCAAAATAAGCTGAACTGCATGGAACTTTCGTTCGTAATCTGTTTAAAACATATTGATTAGTGAAAATTTGAGAGTGAAAGTGACGATATGACCTATTTGGTTTGCATCTCCTGATTGGTTGCAACTTATCTCATTTCCTATATTGCATAAGACAATGGCACCAATTGATTCAATTGAGTACAACTCAGTGAAGGGTGCCACATACAACACCAGTTAAGTACGACTGAACTATTCTCTCCGTCCCAAAGATGTACAAAGTCATTCTCAGTTGCCGACCTCTTGATTTACTTGGAAGTTTGTGAAACTTCTTTTAAATCAGCATGTTTTGTGTTTATATGAATAATAATAGTCTTTACTATCACCATCTTCTTTTTAGTTCATGATCAGTTGTGGGTTGTGGCTTTAGGAACACGCCAAGGTTTTTGTAATATATATCTCAATTTCTTTGTATTTTGAATTTAAATTTTTACTCGGGCGTGTTTTATCATTTAATATTAGGAACTAAGAGTTTCTTATAGAAGTATGAAGTAGAAGTAGTTAAATTTTGCAACTTCACGAAAGCTTTCACATGTGGGTAATGTGTCTTGTAGGCTGTAGCATTGTTTCATATAATCCAAGACCTTTCAAAGCAGTGTCACATGATTCGTTAATCACTTCGAGAATCGCGAATCGAAAAAATCGAATTATGGTCGGTTTTAGGATATTTTGAACCATTTTGAGCGAATTGCAATTTCGAAAGGTGAACTAACTAGCGAATCATGTTTCACTGTTTCAAAATTTCAATCATGCCACTGATCAATCACTTCAGTTTTGGAGTGTTCTGTATAGATGTTTTATGAATCATACATAGTTGGATGATTGGATCCACTTCTTTGATTTTGTTTTATAATTGAAAGTTGGAAGGAAATTTAATTGGCTGCAGACTGATCTGACAGTGGGGCAATGCTAGATCATCTGTCTTCTATGTTTACTGTTTGAGTGACCTAGAGAAACATAGCATGACAATATGCAGTAACTGAGCGGCATTAGTGAGAATGATGGGGTTATCTTAACATCGAATATCAGCTAAAAATGCGGGATTCTTTCACACCTTTTACAAGACGGAAAATATCGATATGATTTTCTTTAATCTTTACAACACACCTTTCATCTTAATTACTTTTTCAAGAATGTTCATTGATACTGTATATTCATGGATCTCATTCTTGTTATGATTTCTTTTGTATGCAGAGATAAAACGATAAGTTTAGTAAGAAATTATTAGCTGTTTGAACTCTGATGAAAGAGTGTGAACCTGTAATGTAAGGCTTCTTGTGCTTTCGTCAGATCCTTATTAGCCTTCATGCTGAAGTCTAGTCGATGAAACAACCGGTCATACCAGAATTTGGGAGCTTCTAAAGCCTAAGCTGCCCTGAATCCTGACAGAGGTGAATTTCTGATCCTATTATAGGGTGAACCAAAAATGCCTTATCTCTACATTTTTAAGTGTTGTAATGTTATCATCATATTTGTGCCTAGCACATCCTGATCATGAAAGCTATGATCAGGATTAGATTACGATTTACGACAAACTCTATTCTTACCAATAGACCCTCGAGTCATGACCTAGGCAAATTCGAGTCTAAATTTCAAGTGAAAGTTCATGGTATTGTGCACTAGTAATTGAACGTTGGAATCTTACTGTGTAGTTGTCATTTCTGGGGGTATAATTCATTCATATCTTACCCCACAACAATGATATCTCCAATACTTATCAACAACCAATAGAAAATGTGGTTTGTTTTTGACCATTTTTATTTGACGTTTGCCATTGAACTTCTAGACAATCTACTTTTTATTCTTATCTAAGAAATTTTCTCAAGTTGCTTCTATAGAATATTTGAAACTATATCTGTATAATCTGTTATGAACTATTTGTGATCTTGATGTGACCGATCATTAGAAGAGTTTTAAATTGATCGGCGTTTTTTGAACAGGCAATGTCATTACAAAGAAACACTGTGAGACGACCTCAAATAAAGAACTCATTCTCTTAATATGTAGTAGATAGACTATTTAGTCTATGTATGAAACACGTTTTATTTTATTGTAAGACTGTCTTAATATTAACTGCTCAAATAACATTTTTCAATCCATATTTTGTTTTTTGGTCTATATAATAATCAAAATGCGTTGTTTTAATGTGTTTTGTTCATATACTATTAGAAGTGTTTCCTATGCCAATTGGGTTCCTGTTCTTCTATCTCTCTTTTATTAAATCTTACTTAAGAACTTTTTATAATTATGTATTGAGTTTTTATAAGGAAAAAGTACACTTACATGTATAGAGAGCATTTAAGACCATTACTTTTATATTATTTTATAGTACGGTGTATAAAGAAATGTTAACAAAAATATAAAAACATTAGTACATTGATTATTCGGTAATTTAGTGATAAATTTTTTTATATAATGTAATATTTATTAAGAACAAAGTTAATGTTTTTATATATTCCATGTATATGCACTTCTCCTTTATAATGTGATACATAAAATTCATATTACATATGGAGTTAATTGTTTTCTTATACAAAATAAATGCTTTAAAATAAATATTGACAATATCATTGGGCTACTTATATTAATTTATAGTATTTGTTAAGGAATCTTGTAAGGAATTGTGTTTTAAGTACTAAAGCTCACGTCAATGAGCTATACAACTTACCCGAAATGTTGATGCTTTGCAATTAAGCAATCTCTCTAGTCCCTTCAAAAAGGAAAAAAGGTGGAAGGTATAGCTAATTAGCCAAATTGGCAAATCATAATTGGCTAAATAAATAATGTTAGTGTTTATTTTTTTTATTTATTTTAAATATGGTGGTATTTAAAGAAATAACATTACTATTTGTACGACTATTGAGTATAGGGAAAATTAAAATATTAAAAATTTCATTTTTATTTTGTCGTATAATAAAAATTTCACCTTTTGATCAATACTTTTTTATACGACAATTATATAGTCATATGTATATCATTTATTTATCTAAAGTATTTTTTTGTTGCTTGTCATATAAATCTCGATTATTGTGAACTCTATTGATACAAATATGTTATACAATATGAAAGTTAGTTTCTTTTTTAAGTTTCTTAATCGTTTAAACACAAATAAAATACTACTCCTAATATACTAGTTTAGGATGAATGATGTAGCATCGTTAAAACTATGTTATTGTTTGTATTAGAAATAAAGCTATGAGAAATCCCAAATCAAAAAAATGCAATTAATTGAAATTTGAAAATTACGAAGTTTGTCTTAAAATAAACATAATATAGACAACTTTCCCCGCCAAAACGGCGCCGTATGACCGTAATGTAGAAAATGACTCCATTACCATTACTTATCTCACCCAATTTCTTCTTCCTATTTTTTAAACTAAATTTTCTTCTCCTTTCTCTCTCTGTATCCCCTTTCTCCAATCTCTCTCTAGAATTCTCAACCTTCATCTCTGCAACAAATTTCATTCATTCCTTCATTCCTTCAACAGAAATCCTTAGGTGGGTTTAATTTCTCTCTCCAGAAATCATCAGAGAGAAAGGAAGATCTTAGAGAGAGAGAAGAAATGGGGCAGCAAAATCTGATCTACAGCTTTGTAGCTAGAGGAACTGTGATCTTGGCAGAGTACACAGAATTCACTGGTAATTTCACAAGTATTGCATCTCAATGTCTCCAGAAACTTCCTGCTACCAACAATAAATTTACTTACAACTGCGACGGTCACACTTTCAACTTCCTCGTCTCGGATGGATTCAGTATGTTCTTCTCTTCTTTTTGTGGGTTTTTGTTTGTTGTTGATTTGATCTGTTTTTTTCTGGATTTTTAGTGATGGATTTAAGCTGGGTTCTTCTATCTTTGAGGGTTTTTAGATGTAGTCTGCCTTTGTTTATTGCCTACTCTTTCTGGTTGTTGTGATTGCTATTTTTTGTTTGTGGCTTTTTGACGTAATATGATGGGTTTATATTGTGTTGCTTGATTTGATTTGAATTGATGGCTTTTTAGTGGTAGATTTCAACTGGGTTATTCTATTTTTGAGGGTTTTTAATAATCTGACTTTGGTATTGTAACTCGTTCTGGGTTTTGTGATCATCGTTCTTTTCTTGTGAGTTTTGATTTGCAATGATGGATTTACGGTGGGTTGCTTGATTTTGTTTTTGTCTTTGATGGTGTAAATATTATGTTTGTTGTTTTGGGTTTTCTACCCTTGAGCTTTAAGTTGTAGTTGATCTGTCGGATTTTGAATTTAGTTCTTGGATTAAAGTGATTTGATCTGCAAATCTGAATTTTTTTGGTGATTACATTGATTTGGGTCTTTTTTCATATAAAAGGTTTAGATGAGACTCGCTGTATTTGCTTTGAGATGGGTAAACTAGTACTTCAATTGTTTTGATGTTGGTTGATGTTGATTATGCGAGACTGAGTATTGGAATTTTTGATTTGGGCATTTTATGTTGTATTATATCAGGATCTGTTATTATTTTGAGTTCAGGTTTTTGGGGATTTAATGAGGTGGTTCAGCTATTTGTGCTCGTTCATTTCTTTTTGATTTTTAGATTGAGGAAGTTAGATAATACTTTTACTAGAAAGATTTCCTTTGGATATTAACAAACCATGTATATTAGCTTGATAGGAGCGTGATATGTTGCACGAATCACGATACTGTTTTCTGAGAATTAGTGGGAAAATTGAGATGCAAGCATGATTAAGATGTTAAATTGGTTCGACCCATTAGTGTCTCAGGATTTGCTTATTCAAATGGCTGAAACAGTGAATGATTTGAGGTTCATGGGTGTGAGTTGTTAGGGAGTGAATAGAAGTTCAAGTACTCTTACTAGAGAGATTTCCTGTCAATATGAACAAACCTTTAGCTTGATAGGAGAGTGATGTGTTGCATGAATCATGATGCTGTTTTTGAGATCTAGCGTGAAAACTGAGATGCAAGCATGATTAAGGTGTCCCAGGAGCAAATTGATTTAAGTGTTCGATCCATTAATGTCTTAGGATTTGCTTATTCAAATGGCTGATACAGCGGATGCTTTGAAGTTTATAGGTGCAAGTTTTCAGGGAGTAAATAGAAGCTCAAGTACTTTTATTAGGATAATGATATGTTGCATGAATCATGATGCTGTTTTTAAAAACTAGTTGGAAAATTGAGATGCAAGCATGATTAAGGTTTTCTAGGAGTAAATTTTTTTGATGGGAGTTTCAGCAGTAAATTTATTTAAGTGTTTGACCCATTAATGTTTTAGGATTTTCTTATTCAAATGGCTGATACAGTGGATGTGTTGAGGTCCATAGGTGTGAGTTTTCAAGGAGTAAATGGAAGTTCAAGTACTTGACCGAGGAATATCTATTGATTTTTTTGTTCGGAGGGCTATTATTTCATATTATTTATGATACTTTGAGTTTCATAGGTTTGGGTTTGCTTTATTTTACCATAGCATAGAACTTAATATAAGAGAATATTATTAGCAATGCTTTGTTTCTGCAGTTAAATTAGTTTTTTGTTGATATTTCAAAGGCAAGCGCAAGCGTGTAGTCTTAGTCTGGACTCTGGACTGAGCAAGTATGCTGTTTTGTGGCTGGCTAGTGTTTTGGCTGAGTTTTACACTTTGGAGAATATTGTTGATATTGAACTGTTGGATCGAGTTTTTTGGAATGTCATTGGTAGTGGTACCAGAAGTTGTACTAGAATAACAACGTGCTATCTATACTGTGGAAGTTCTGAGTTGTTGGTAGTTGGTACTGCATTAGGGTGAAGTCAGCGAGTTTATTGATGATTTATTGTTAATGCATTAAAATAGGTTTATGACAAACATATTGTCTTTCATTCATTACTTGTGCAACATATTGAGACTTAAGAATAGTATTTTATTAAGGACATGACTTGCTTGATTGAATTTTAGTATTGTGAACTTTGGTCTGGTGTGATTGGGGTTGTTTACTCATTTACTACAGATAGCTTTGTATTCACTGATGTAAACACGATCTTGTTTTGAGTTAGACTTGCATTATTCTCTTTTCGTGTACTTCCTCCATCTCTTTCATCACTTCGTTTCTCCCGGAAATCTTTCAGATGAAAAGGATAAACAATATGATAAAAAAAACCGGAGGAAGTCTGAAGTTCTAATGTTTGTAAATATTCCATATTTAGTATTTCCTCATTACACCAGTTAAAACCTAACACCCATATATTTGGTTTTTGCAGCCTACTGTGTGGTTGCAGTTGAGTCTGTTGGAAGACAAATTCCAATGGCATTCCTTGAACGAGTGAAGGATGATTTTAACAAGAGATATGGAGGTGGAAAAGCTGCTACTGCCCAAGCAAAAAGCTTGAACAAAGATTTTGGGTATTTCTTTTGGTTACATTATACCTAAATTTTTGTTATTATGTACAAATGCTGACATTTGCATATCCTTCAGGCCTAAACTGAAGGAGCACATGCAATACTGTGTTGATCATCCAGAGGAGATGAACAAGCTTGCCAAGGTACAAGCCCAGATTTCAGAAGTCAAGGGAGTGATGATGGAAAATATTGAGAAGGTATGGGAGTCTCCTAAGATGCAAATTGAATGTCATGTTAAGATCTTTCACCCTAATGATATCTTAATGATTGGCCTTGAAGAAAGTATTGGAAATTGCTCGGTTAAAGTAATATGCCACATCTGTTCAGCATCTTTGAATACTGATTGCTTCTGCCTTCACCTCTTTGAATAGGTTCTAGATCGTGGTGAGAAAATCGAGCTTCTTGTTGACAAGACAGAGAATCTTCGTTCACAGGTCTGTGATAGTAGTATAGATAAAATTGCGTCTACTCCTATTTATTTATTTATTTATTTTGGTCTGCTGAATGTAATAAGCACAGAGAGAACTGTTGATCGGTGAGTAGACGAAAAATGATGCATTATCCATTGAGTTTGTGTTGTAGGCACAAGATTTCCGGCAACAAGGAACAAAGATGAGGAGGAAGATGTGGCTCCAGAACATGAAGATCAAACTCATCGTGCTGGGTATTATCATCGCATTAATCCTCATCATAGTGCTGTCGGTTTGCCACGGTTTCAATTGTGGGAAATAGTTCCCTAAGTCGAGCGGGCATTTTGGTGGAGATTTACTATAATGCTATTATAATGGGTGTCGAATATTGAATTCGATATCGCTTCGTGGTGGTACAGACTTGTGATGGTTGTAGTATGTATAGGTCTTTCTTTAAAAGTATACTATAAGATGACACAATTTTCTTATCTGTGGTGTTGCTCTTTGTTATTTTGTATTCAAAGCTACGGATGAGGATTGAGGGCGTTGGTATTATTATATTATTGATCTGTTGAATACGATTTTTTGTTGAATTATTCATTGCAGTCCACCTAATTTTCCTCTACTTTTCACCCATCTCTTCACATTATTATTTATTACTAAATTCTATTCATTACTCTTTAATTAATTGTCTTTGACAACTTTTATTGAAATACCATGTCCATATGTGAAACTTTACGTTCATGCTCCTGTTTTTGACTAATACTCCCTCCTATTTACTATTATTTTATTTAGTTTTTGAGTATTATTTATCAATTAGTCTTAATATGTATTTAAATTTAATTTATAAGTTAAAATAAAGTCAAGCGAAATTTTATTTGATTTGTCTTAATGTTAATTTTATTAATATCAACTTTTTATAATTTATGCTCAAGCACAATTAGAGATATTTAAAATTAAAATAATTTATTGGCAATTATGTCAAAATTAATTAGACAGTAATAGTGTATAAGGAGTATTATATAGTAAGAAAAAATTAAGGATATCACATATTAATAATTTCATTGACAGGGAAAGATTAGGAGTATATTTTATTTTATAGTTGATTCATATGAAAAATCTTAAAAAAAAAAAAAAGATGTTGACCACAAAGATTAATGTTGGTGGATGAATAGTCAGTACCACTACGAACACTAAGTCTTTGATGTTTGACGAGGAATCACAAACCTAATACAATGATCAAGTATAAATTATTGATCCAGATTTGCCTCGTGTACGTACTACATATTTACATACACACGTGTGCTAAGCATGTGCATACACATTACATGTTTTTAATTCCATTTAAGATAAATATTAAATAATACAAAGATTAAAAAGTTGAATATAATAGATTAAACGTATAGAAATGGCCATAAGGAAAGAGTAGGAGTCTAGAAAATCGCTAATCTGAAAGTAAAATACGACTTTTGCCCCCCCCAAGTTTAACTCTGTAGTACCGAGTACTACCACTGATACACGACACTTGAAAGTTTAACACAGGAAATCAGGAAACAAAGAGAGAGAAGGGAAAGAGAATTCACTTAGAAAGATTGAGAGATGAATCCTTTTGGAGAATTAAAAAGCCGTTTTTAAAGGATTAGAGACCACCGGACGGTTGGATCTGACAACATTAGCATAATTATGTTAATTATGCACGTTACAACTGTTTTGACAGATACAAAAATACCAAAACAGTAACAAGTAGTCGTTACATTTAACATGGACTCGGTGTAAAAAATAAGCTCAACTCGGATACAAATTCAAATATATAATCAGATACAAGGAAGTCAAGGATGAAGGGTTTTAGTGTGGTTTATACAGAAGACATGTACACCAACAAGAAACTTCTTCAACCACCAATCCTACTTGAAGTAAAGTTCAAGAAGCTTCTTCAATGTCTCAAAGACACTCGTGAATGGATTAAACGCTACAGGAGCCTTTAATTCGAGGTCAGGAAACTGATTGTTTAGAGCCTGTTGCATTCCCGATTGGGACATCATTGCCGCCAGTTGAGTATTTGACATAACTTGGCAGTCTTGTGGAGTATCTTTGATTTTGCTCGGATCATATCCAAAGTCAGCTAGGTAAGATTTGTACTTCTCAATAAATTCTGGACCAGGGTTAGGCGTTCTCGAGTATATCTGTAATAAGATTTAGTTTGATCAAGACACACACTATTGAGTATAACTAGGTTGGCTTCTTCATTGCAGCAGCCTAGGGTGAAACCAGAAACTAGTATAGGGTGGGTCGAACAATCATCTCTATTCTCTACATGTGTACATAATCAACACGGCTAGTCATTTTTCTGTGTTATATGTTATAAAATTCAATATTCCTACAGTTTTTAATCAAATGAATCCATGGACTAGGCAGACCCGAGCCTTAATCCCCTTGCTTCACTAGATACGTGAAACCCATAAAGGATCAAGTGTAGAACAGGAAAAGCAGAAGGGTACATCAAATTTCATAGTAACAGTAGTTACCAAAGAAAAGTGTTTTGAAGGCTTAATTCTATACTCGGTTGCTGAACATCATAGTTTCGAGAAAAAACATGTGATTTAGGAGAGTTGAGTACCTGGACGAAACTTCTGTCTTTGGCTCCTGAGACAATTGCATAGTTATCATAATCAGTTGCAATGACATCATAAGGCTCCTTTGGTATAAACGGCAAAGTAGGAAAACGCAAATAACACTTTTCTTTGATCATCTCTTGTCTTTCCAAATCGGTTTGTTTCAGTTCTTTATCCTCTTCTGAGAGGCACTGAACCTTTCCCCTAATACCAGTGATATAACCATCGGGACCCCCATGTACACAGAATGTATCAACTTGTATTGCAGGAGCGGCCATATCAAATGTGTATATTCCCTACGATAAAAAATAGACATGACTCATAAAAAATATCTCGTAGCACAATATTGTCCTCTTTAGATCAGTTCTTTGGTTATGGATCATAATTGACTACGTTAGAATGACTCATTAAATTATGCATACTTAAATATGCGTATGTGTAGTTGCATAAGATGTTTTGAATTTACATCAGGGACATCAAATTTAGATAAGATACGAGAAAAATATGATGCAATCAATCTATCGTCACCTGAGTGCAATGACAATCTTCCTGACCTTGTCCAGCAAATCCTCGTTTAAGAGAGGCTACCTCGAACCATCTACCAGCATATCGAACTGGATCAAAATTATTAACCGTCATACCTCTCATCATCATCATCACAACCTTCCCCTTTTCGCCATTAGCATTCTCGTCAAGTGGTAAAGGGACCTGACTGCTCGAGACATCAGCAAGCTGACACATACTATTTTGCCATGGAAGATCTGCCGCATACACCTGTTAGCCCAATACAACAGTACTTATACCACAAAAAGTAGAAGGATGAACAAAATCACTCAATCTTTAGCTTCGAAGTCAACACTTGAAACCAAAATACTATTGAGAATCGGAACTTGTCTAAGTAGGAGCAAGTACTGCCTTCCTCAGGCAAGGTCCTAGCCTCCTGGGATCGATTTTCACCTAGTCCTCCACTTCCCTCAGCCTACCAGTAATATAAAAAAAGAAAAAACCTAATATACTTCTTTATAATTTACTCACCCTTTCCAAGCTTGCTGAAGAGTTCCTCCCACATTGTTAAAACAGAAATGGATTTACCCAAACAATAGCACTATGCTTTGATTTCTATTAACTTCCTAGACAACAATTCACACATTTAAATGCAAGAATGGGAAAAGCTATACTTGGGTGTGCCTAGACCATGGTCCGGATCATTTAATTAGAAACCCTAGTAATATTAAATTATTCAACATAAAAACACATGTAGATACTAACCAAATTGCTAGTCCAAGATTTAGAATCCTGGTTTCCACTAATTGATAGATCATTATAATAATAACAACTGTATTAAGATACTAACCAAATTGGCTTGTGAGAAGAATATGCAAGAAGCTACAAGCCCAGATAATATATGTTTTGGGATGACATTTCCTGAAGCTGAGTGTTTAAAGTCAATGGAGCATTTTACAACTAAATCTTTAAACTTACCCCTGAAAAACAAAAACCCACCAAAATATAAATTAAATTTACCTAGAATTTTACAGATCAACTTCATGAATTTTATTCCTCATATACGAAGTATAGCATTATGAAGTATAAACTACTGATTTACATAAATAAGATTCATATTTCCAAAAAAGAGCTTTCAAGAAAACACTCCATCTAAAATACCCAATATAAGAGGATTTTGAAATTTCCATAAATAATCAATAATTAACCAAAAAGGGCATGAATTTTGATAAACCCAGAAAAATATAAGAGAATTATGATAAACCCAGAAAAATATCAATATGAACAGAACAATTATCATAAAATGACGAAATTCCCATAAAAGAATACATTTTGGGGGGCTTTGATTGAGAAAATTACCTAGAACTCGAGAGTGAACAACATTGAAGAATTGGAGAGGGTAATGAAGATCGAATTACTTGCATTTTTAAGGTTCTCTATTTATTATTATTATTACGAGCATAAGAAGAAAATATAAATATATAGAACATGTAAATATGAGCAAGCAAAGTGCCAAATTGTGTTCTTCCAAAGCTTCAGTTCATTCACTCTCAGTCCCTCTCACTGTAGGAGCATCGCGAAAAGAAAATCTAGCAATTTCATCAATTATACGGCGCCGTTTTGAAACAAAGAAAATGGAGTAATCTGTTATGAAACGGAAAAATTGTCGTGAATAATCTAATCTATTTTTCATTACCTGTCATTAATCTTAATTTTTTAAATTTTGTTAATAATTCAACCTTTGCTTTAAGTTTGTTGCCAATGAACCTTTTAGAAAATGACTTGCTATATAGGTTATGTCTCATTTTCTCCTTTTTTATAATAATTCAATTTATTTCCCATTAAATGTCAATAAACTCACCTTTTGGATTCTTTTAAATAATCCTACCTTTATTTTCATTTTGTTGCCAGTGGACCCTTTATGAAGCTAAATACTCAATTTCTCTTTGCCACTAGTTTATAATAATCCAACATATCTCATCTATACATGTTAAGTCTCTTTTAATTTCTTTAATACATTTCTCTTCAATTATTATTAAAAAATCCACAATTTTCAAAATACTTAATTTTTCTTTGCCACTAATTTAAAGGGGTAGTATACTTTAAAAGAAAATGAAAAACATATGACTATTCTTAATTTTTTTGATTATATTGATTATAAAATTTAATATGTAAATTTGAACTTGATAAAGATAATACATAACGCGTCGACGGCTACCCGACTCAGTGTATTTTGTGGCCTATAACCCAACCTGGTTAAGGCGGGTCAGGTACCCGACCCAGATCATATTATTTTTTAAAAAAATTGACCTGCCATTTAGGATGTGGGTCAGTAGGTCGGGTCAAACGTGTTGAAGTTTTTGAACACCTCTAGTTGATGGGATATGTATGTAAAGACAATTTCTATTTATGCAATGATGAACTTCATAAGCTTGGGAAATAATGGCAATTTTGTTTATTGGC
The DNA here is from genome assembly GCF_026212465.1 of Amaranthus tricolor. Lineage (NCBI taxonomy): Eukaryota > Viridiplantae > Streptophyta > Magnoliopsida > Caryophyllales > Amaranthaceae > Amaranthus > Amaranthus tricolor. Next base: position 394,475 of record NC_080058.1, on the reverse strand, counting down.
AACAAACTGAAAGTAAAGGTTGGATTATTTTAAAAAAATTTTAAGGTGGGATTATTGGCAGATAATGAAAAATAGATTGAATTATTATAAAGAATGAAGAATATGAGAAGTAACCTGATATAGCAAGTCATTTTTTGAAGGGTCCATTGGCAACAAGCTGAAAGGAAAGGTTAGATTAATAAAAAAAAAATTCAAAAGGTGGAATTATTGGCAGGTAATTGAAAATGGGTTGGATTATTCACGTCAATTTTTCCTTATGAAAATAAAAGGTAAAAGTTTTTTTTTAAGATTTAGAGAGAATACGGGGAGAAAATAAAACGAGTAAATAAGAATGTAAGAGAGATAACATTTTACTTGTTTTGTTATTGTTATTAACTTATTATGCGAATTAACGCATTTAGATACAAATTATATTGAAAAATAGTTAGTCTAAATAATTATGACATTCTCTAATGTAAAAGCATTAAATGCCTTTTACTCTTAATTGTTCTGTTTTATTTTCGAATTCAAAACTTTTGATATTATTTTAAAATAGTTTTTCATTCAAAATCAACTAATGCTAACACGGGATCAACAAGAATTATTGAATAGCAACTTAAATGTTAAGAACAAAGGGTGACGAGAATTGAACTTAACAATATTCTATCTTTTATGATTTCCACTTCTATATACTTCTATATTTAAGTTTGTAATTAATAAAAAAAAAAAAGCATGATTTTATAAAAATTAGTTCCCTACCATAAAAATAAGTTTGAGAGTTCATTCAAACTTACATGAATTCAAGTATAAATTATTTTTATTAGGAAACCTTGTTTTGATAGGGAAGAGTGTTAAGGTCAAATTTAAATGTTATGCCATCACCTAAAGTTAGGAATCTACACAAAAACTCACCAAGGGTGGACAATTTCGCCCATTCTTAGACATTAAATAGGGGATGTAATTTCCCTTAACAAAGCATTTCCTTTTGGAACAAGAAAATAATGTGATCCAATTTAGCTAAATGATTCAAAAAATACTTCCTCGCACTTCTTCCTCTGTAAAAAGACGGAAGAGTGCGTTTCCTTCATCATCAAGCAGCCTCTTGCTACTACTCCCATTTGTTACAGATACAGCTACGTCATTTGATATCAATGGAGCAGTTGGCTTTACAGATACGAACGCCACTGTCTTAGCCATAAAATTAGACTCGGATGAGCTTGGAACGGTGATTTCACTCGGTTGTACGTTTTCTGAGCTGTCTTCTGGTGCTGAAAGCATTTGAAATGGTGGTGATTCACGTCTCGGTCTCTTAGTATTTGAGATATTGTCTTCATCCTCGTCGTTTTCATTGTTCTTAGAATCATCTTCATCAAAGCAAATACGCATGTAAATAAATGGAGAAATGAAGTCAACGATATAATACGCTGGGAAAAATAATATAGAAAAAATAGACGAGCACACGAGAAAGGAAGACAAATCATCTTAAGAATTGAATTATATTAGTAGGAAAACATCCAATTTATAAATTTTTTTTGAAAAACTCCTCATATTGGACTCTTTTGCCCATCCTTGAGACACGATTATTGATCACTAATCTTTACTCGGAAAAAATGAGGAGAAAATATGCAAAGGGTAAGATTCGGTTGGTGTATACCTCCGAGAAAAGTGTCAATACTTTGATACTTGATAGATGTTTCCAAAGGCTGTACGGTTTCTAAACTCTCATCTTGATGTAATTTGTTGACTCTACCAGATGATTCGATCAATACGAATTTATCTGTTTTCCAGATACACTCTAAAACAACAATTTCCTCCTCCGTCGAAGGATAATATTCTCGGAAAACCTGAAAGATTTGTCATGAAAATATTGTGATCAATAAAAGTGAAAGGTCACTAAAAACTAGCAAGGGAGGAAAAGCCTTTGTCACCCCTATTCCGTTCTGAGTTATTTTTATGGACTGTTTCTTCTGAGAAAGGGAAGAGACTTCATTGAACACAGAAACAACATCCAGTAGCATCTGCAAAAGCAAAAAACTTCAGCAACTACGCTACAAATTTGATTTTACAGAAGTAAATTTAAACTTGTAGGTACAACTGAAACAATCTTTTGGGATTAAGGCTTTGACATTGTTATTTTAGTTTAAGTTTGATAAATCAAACAAACGAGATTTAATGGCTTCTAGTTATAATTTTTGTTGTTTAAAGCCGTGCTTAATCCTGTTAGGTTTGTAACAACCATCTCTTATAGTAAAGGCTCCAGAACCTCGTAATTCCCATGTTAACTTTAGCCATTATTTAAAAGATTGATTTCAAAAGATTATAGGCTCAGATTAAGTAACAGAGACAAGATTTAGCATAAATATCAATATTACCAAATAGTGTAGTACCTGCTGAACCAAAACTCTGAGGCGACCAAGCAGAGCAAGAATCATAATAGAGAAACCCATGAAGAACGAACGAGCAAGCAAAGTTGAGATTTCTCTGTAAGATGGTCAAGGAAGTCTAGAGTGCTCAGGTTTAAAGTAATTTTTGTTTGTTTAGGAGGAAAGGGAAGAGAAAGGAAGGGAGGTGAGAGTTCTCCCTCCAAATATTTTCAACTTTGGAGAGATTGAAACCTTAACAAAAATTATTCATCTAATTCCTCCAAGTCACTCCCCTTTTAATCCCTTTTCTCCCATTTATTTATCCAAACAAGGGATCTTTCATCCCTCCAAATCCCTCACCTTCCTTTTCCTCAATTTCCTTCCATCCAAAGTCCAAACACACCCTAAGAGAGGTTTGTTCATCAACAAAATAAAGGAAACTAATTCCCTCCCTCCAAATTTGTTATCCAAACAAAGGAATTTGTATACCTTCAAATCCCTCCCTTTTCTTCCTTCTGATTCCTTCAACCCAAACAAAGTGTTAAGCATAACATAAAAGGATACGTAGCCGCCTTCAGCATAGGTTCAACCATCTGCAGCACAGAAATATAACAGGTCATTAATAAGTAATCACTGCGGAGCCGTTGGCTGTATTTGACAAGCGCATGTGCATCTTAGCAATATGATATTATGCTACAAAAATTCAATAAAGTTTCACAGCAAGAAATCAGCATTACCCAGAAGGTTCTCATGGATAAAGAGAGGTAAATGAAAAACTATAATAAACTATACAACCAATGCGCCACATCAACTCAAAATTGAAACGACACTTTGTACTCATACAAAACTATAATAAGATCTCAAATATTATAGGTTCATGGGTGAAAACAAACCTCATCCATACAAACCCCAAATAATCACTGGGGTGAAGAGCATCTTATAAACGATAAAATAACACAAGGGATGTATGGAGGGAAAAGGAAAGAGACAGGATAAAAAACCTCAGATAGCAGGCGAGCAGCCCCTAGAAGACGGTCCAAAAAATTAGATTTTCCGCTGTCACATTTTTTCCTCTTCAAACTGTTGCAAACAGGATGAAAATGTAGACGTCATGCACCAAGTAGAATTTTTTTTTAAAAAAAATCAAGTCTTTTTCTCTTTAGTCTCCTCAACCCCCATTAAATTTCAGTGACTAAGCAGTAAACAAGTAAAAGGTTCCTTTTAACACATCAAAAAAACATAGATATTTTTTTTTTTTTTTTTGTCAAAAATATATAATAGTTGCAAGCATTTGATCGTCAAATGGGCTTCTAAATAACTTCTGAAGTCCCATTTCACAATTTGGGGTGAAAAAACTCCAACACAAAAAAAGAAGAGAAAAGAGCCGCATTTCTCTTATCCTCACAGTCAACATCTATCGAACTCAATTTCTAATTGATGCATAAACATGTGGCAGAATGTAGCATCTCTCTTCCCTTCCCATTCCTAGACTAGAACTGGTCAAATACTTACAAAAACTATATGGAATTTGGTTCATGGAAAATTGGAAACGATAGACTCAAAAAGGGGAGAAGAGCCATAAATTCTTTGGATTTAGTATCTCATAGAAAACATTTATGTTACTCGGACTTTTCATTTTGCTTCACGTACCCGTGTCCGATCGTTGATACTTGGACATTGGTATGGCACTTAGACACTTCATTTTTAGGCGTAAAATTGAATATTTAGACGTATCCGACACTTGGACACGTACCAGTATCTAACTTCAGTACCTGAGTCCAAGTAACATATTTCATAGGAATTTCTGCCATTATAATCATTCAACAGAATTCCACCTAAGTACATGAAATCAAGACTAAACGCAGGTGCCAAGTACAAAAATGCCAAAATTTCACTGGTCATTACCTTTCAAGAAGGTGTGCCTTTTGTTTGGCTTTTCTTCCAGTGATTACATTTAAACATGAGTTTAAGAGCTCCTCCATGTGAATTGAATGAAATAGTTTTAGATCCCTCTTTACCTAATATCATAAAGATAGGCACAATATTAGCAACAAGGTAAAAATCAGTGAACTTGAAACTACAGACAATAAAGAAAGTTCATTAAAAACAATAAATATATGTCAAAAGGTAATCATAGGAACATATTGAATTGAATAACGGATAACCTTCAAAAGGTACTGAAAATAGGAGCATCTTCGATGCTGATTCTTGTTTTTATAAATGATCCGATCCAAAATTCCAGTTTCTGCTTGCAACTGACATAGGAAAGACTTCAACCTTTCTTCAGATACTTCAACCTGTTCAGCCATTTAATGCTTTACAGAAACAGTTCTTTGCATGGATGAACCCTAACAAATTTGAGGATCATTAATTTCTAACATAAACAATAGGAATGCAAATTTTGCTATGAATCCAAAGTTCAGTTCACCGAAACACATCCAACACTGATGTTACAAATGTTTGTATATATATAAGCACCACTAAGAAAACCAATGTTTCCAGAAAGTAGTGGGCGAATTTGTTACCTATGAAACCAAAGATGTTTGTATCAGGTCAAACAACAAAGATATATTGATTGCTCATAGCCTTTGCAATGTCTCTTGATGCCTCTTTGTGCCCCCTATAGGCCTATATTGCCCAAAAGCCTGCAAATTGTTGTATGAGACGGTTTCTACGAGAGACTCATCTTATATAAAAGTTAAATACCCCATCTAATAAATATTATAAGAATATATGTCTTTATTTGAGTTAAACTCTTTGAGAGACAGTCGCTCACGAAAATAACTCTTGTTTTTCTTTTTTTACAAAAGTCATAACAATATGCAAATATCAAAATTAAGGGTAAGAAGAAAACTAGTAATTTGTTCATTAACTATTTTTATTTCGGATAAACTAGAGAATTTCTACAGATAAAAAACTATTATTAATCTTTCATGTAGACGGTGAAAACGAACTCTTAGCCCTTAACCACTAGGTTAATCCACAATTCTCAAATTATTCCTATCTTGTAATGGGTGTCGATGGGGCAGATCCAGAATTCAGCCCATATAGGAATCAATGAGAATAATCTTCAACCCAAACTAGAAAACACAATCAGAAACTGGGACTAATTTTGGGTTCTAAAAAATTTAACACAACTTTTCAATTAAGACGATTTCACCATTAGATCATCTCTATTGAGCTGACCAAATATATATTTACCGTCTTAATGTGATCACTTATATTCGCTTATAATTTCAAAGTAAATGGATGCGACAAATGAAAAAGAGACTAATGATTAGACAATTGGCCAATAGCCACAACAACTTGGTTCTAATACAACATTCATTGTAAAATTATTATAGGAAAATAATGATTAAACTTTAATGTTCACATAGACACAGTAACAAACATCCATTTCATTTTCTTTTGATTCAATGGAAGTATTAGAAACCAGAAGAAGTACAATCCCAGAACTTGCAATCCTTGTATGCTATATAGTAAACCATTAAACCTATTCTTTCACCAAACCGACTTCCCACATGGGTTCCGGTGAGGTAGCCGAACTAACCGAGGCCTTTGTTCTCCAATGTATCTGGCTGTGTATGTGCCAAACAAGGTCCCGCTTTCCCTAAGAAAGCCTTCAGTCACTAAACCTCCAAAAAAATAGCCTCAAAGAAGTCCTATCGGAAAGATACGATTGGCTCAGTGATCCGACTAGCCTTACGACTTCGGATGCCAATTTTGCAGCTTTCTTTCCTTCTTGTTTTGCAGCATCCTTGGCATATGATCCCAACAAAACTGCTTGGTTCAGAGAATTCACAACCGCTTGACTCATTGCTAACTCGACATGATAACCATTAACCCCCCTGTACTAAAGAATGAAGAATAATGAAACTTAGAATCTCTGTTTAGTAGCATCTTATACCATCAACTTCCAATAAAACAGTGATGATAATAGCATTTGGACAATAATCTGCCAGCCAAATTAACGCACAGAAGATTGGTTATATAGATGTCCATCAATATCAGGAGTAAATCCTTTCTCCATCATTTCCTCCTTGATTATTTCATATGTGATCCGATTAGGGACTAAACCTTTCTTGAGCATCTCATTAAGAAGCCTATTTGCTTCTTGCAACTTGCCTTTCTTACAAAGACCTTTTATTAGCACATTGTATGTCACAACATTAGCTCGTCGACCATTTTTTTCCATTCTCATTCTCATATTCATGGCTTCCCTGAGATTTCCTTTAGTACAGTAGCCATCAATTAAGGTATTATAGGTCACATGAGTTGGAGTCAAACCAATCTCCAACATTTCATCTAATAGCCTGTTAGCCTTTTTTGTCTTGCCTATCCGGCAATAAGCACCTAATCTTATGTTATACGTCACAACATCGGGTTGAATCCCAGCATCTTTCATTTTTCCTATCATAGCACCACCCGTTTCGAAATCATTATTTCTATAAAAGCCACCAATCAAGCAATTATAAGTTGAAACATCAGGAGAAATGTTTCTCTCCAACATTAACTTATGCAAAGAAACAGCATCATTCATCATCCCAACCTTGCAATAAGCATCAATCAAAGTATTAAAAGTTACAACATTAGGAGTCAAAGCATTCCCAGCAACATCTTCTAGCAGCTCCTTAGCTTCCTTAACCATGCCTTTTTTAGCATAGCCATTTATAAGAACATTATATGTCGTAATATCTGGCTTCAAACCTAGAAGAGACATTGAATTTCTCATTTCTAAAGCTTCATCAGTTTTCCCTTCACTACAAAGCCCCCTAATTAACGAATTATAAGTAAAGTTACTCGGTTTCAGTCCTTGGTTCTGCATTTCTTTATAAACCTTCATTGCAGCCGCTAAGTTCTGATCCTTACAAAACCCGTCAATGAGAGTATTGTAAGTGATCTCATTCGGACTTATGTTCATTGATACCATTTCTTTCAAAAGAGCATCCGCTTTATACATCTTTCCAACCCTCTCCCTCTTGCAATACCCGTCAATAAGAGTATTATACGTAACAACAGACGGAGATAAACCCCATAATTTTATATCCTCTAAAACATCTCCTGCACTTTGCAACTGTCCTACTTTGCAAAACCCATTAATAACAGTGTTAAATGTAATGAGATCAGGCTGAACTCTTCTCCTAATCATCTCCCTAAATACATGTTCCATAACTTTTATCTTCCCTTCATCAACCAAAGCGTTCAACAACGGATTACACGACAAAGATGATAACTTAAACCCATATTGCCAAGCTCGCCTTACCGCCTCAACTGCCAAACCTACTTTCAAATTCTTCACATAAGTCTGAACCAACATATCAACAATCATAGAATTCACCCCAAATGAGTCACCAAATCTCGAAAGACAGTGGAAAACTTCGAAATTCGAATACTTCCCATTATTCACAACCCCATTCAACAATTTCCTAATTTCCCCATATAATTTATCATTAGCTAGCCTATAAAAAACCTTAAAATACACCTCAATATCATGTGAAACCCCACAATCTCTCTCTAACCATTTAAAATACTGAACAATCAAAAGTGGGTCCGACTCAAAATCAAATAATTGTTGCAGAATCGTGTTAGGGTTCGTTTCGTTCGAAATTGTTTTCAGTTCCCTCCAATGCTGCTTAGATATGAGCTCAGAAATTTTTGAAATTGGGATCAAATTTTTTCCTAGGGTTTCATTGATTTGAGTTGAATATGAAGTACAAAACAAATTAACAAAATTACAAAGAGATGTAAAGGAATTAATAGGGGTGTTACATCGGCAATAAATGGATTTGGGATATCGACAAAATTGAGAAATTGCGTGAAATTGAGCATTCATAACTGGAATTTGAGTGGAGATGAAAGAGTATTTACCAGCAATCGATGAAGACTTGAAAATTCTGCAATTCGGCTCTTTTGAAAATTCTATAAAACTGGGAAATGTCTCTTGATGCCTCTTTGTGCCCCCTATAGGTCTATATTGCCCAAAAGCCTGCAAATCAGAATTGGAACTTTTCAGGGGCTAACACATGCCATGGGCCCATGGCTCCCTTCCCACTATGTTTGTAATATATTGCCTCCGTCAATGTTGAGAGCTGCCTACGAATGCTATAAATATGTATTAAACAACCCTTTAAAAGCTAACATAAGCCCTAACTACTACTCCCAAATGGTAAACCTACCCCCAGAACTTTTAAATCTGATTCAATCCTTTATCCATGTCCTCCTCTCCTTCTAGTCGCCTTCATCAAACTCCAAACCAATCAAATTACGTTATATCTTACTTCTTGTGACAATAGAACACTTTATCTCATGAAAAAACGCATTGGACATGGAATGGTGGATGATTTAGACCAAAACCCTTTCCGTTTTGAATTTAAAGCTGACCCTTTTGTGAAAATAACGTGAAACAATGAAATCTTCCTCGTTGCATAAGAAGACAAGAGCTAAGGATATCCTTTTAACAAAAACAATAACAATCATCAGGTCATAGTACATTTTGAACATTCGGTAAATTCTTACCAACTTAACAAATGCATCACTTACATATCAAAAATGCATAAATCTGTTCATATCAAACTTCTTTGACGAACATGTACATTTTACCATAGACCATAGAGAAACGAATACATCACCCAAAACAGAACTTTAAGGCAACTCAAACTGCTTACTAAAAGAAGAATTAATCATACAACAATGCCAAAGCTTTAATTTGAATAATAAGGGGTAAGCTTTAACAGAATTTTAGAAGCAAAAGTGAAAAACTTTAAAAACATACTCCCTCCGTCTACTCTCCCTCATTTTGCTCCCAATACTATTTTCGTCGAGTTTGTCCCATTACTAGTTATGGATATGACTCCACCTGTAATACGCCACTAAAAGCTACAATTTATTTTTCTTTCCTACATCAAAACCTATAATTACCCACTAAAGAACATGATTCCACCTACAATATCCCACTAAAATACCCCGTTTCCCATTTTTCTTAATCATTCTACCATCTCTACTCGAGGAACCTCAGGGGGACAAAGGAGTATCTCAAGTCCCATATAATGTGGAACTTGAATTAGCATTACACACAGGGGTGGAACCAAAAAATTATACAAGGGATGTCCACTTTTTTTATAAAAAATACAATCAAGTGTGTTAAAAAAATTACATTTAATATCGATTGATTAAGGCAATTGTCCACGTCGAGTTTTTATAATCTGAAAATTGGGCATAATGTCATCATTTGACAAATTAATCACAATCATACATCCTTTAAACTATCAAGTATACAACTTTTAAACTATCTAACTAATCAATCATAATTGTCAATTGCTAAATAGGTAATTGGATAAACAAATAAAAAACCCTAATTTTTTTTACATCCCTAATTTTGCCAAAGAACTAATAAGAAAACTAAAAGCCCTAATTCATCTAAATAGATAAACATAAAAAAGGCCCTGATTTTTAAATAAATAGATAAACTCATAAACATAAAGATTAAAGATAAACAAATAAAAATAGATGATTTATTTATTCACCTAAGATATGAAGAGAAGTGAGAATGAGAAGGGCATGGGCTGGGGTGTTGGTGTTGCGGCTGTGTGGCGCCGGTTAGGGTTTTCCGGTTTGGAACAGGTTGCCGCCTGTGGCCTGCCGGAATTGGAGATCAACGGTTGGAGTACTGTATTGGGAGACGGGAGTGGGACAGATTGTCGGTGCAAATGGAGGGAATGCTATTTTTCGTGAAAATTAGAAAGGGTGGGGATTAGGAGTTAAGAAAAAAAAAAAAAAAAAAAAGTGGAATTCAGAATTGGGATGGGGTCATGGGAACAAATCATGAAAAAAAAAAAAAAAAAAAAAGGAGTTGAAAGGATTTAAATTTGTCACCTATAAGTTAAAAATTTACTTTTTTACCACTTAGCTATTTTTTTTCTCAAAATTTAAGTAATGTCAGTTAACATTATTAACCCTACATTGAATCCGCCCTTGATTACACACTTAATATTAATTCACAACTTCAAAAGAAAGATTGAAAATCCCATTAGGCTATTAAAAGCTTAAAAAACTTAATTAAATTCATAAAAAATTTGAATTTTTTATATAATAATCCCCAACATAATGAAAAGTTAAATAATTAAAATAAGTAGAAGATTTGTTCCCATGACCCCATCCCAATTCTGTATTCCACTTTTTTTTTTTTTTTTTTTTCTTAACTCCTAATCCCCACCCTTTCTAATTTTCACGAAAAATAGCATTCCCTCCATTTACACCGACTAGGGATGGTAATGGATACTGGACCCGATTCGGATCCGTGGATCCGTATTCGTTTTCACGAATCTGGTTCCTAAAAATATAGACCCGTCGGATCCAGGTTGGATCCGGATCCTGTTAAATTTCGCGGGTCCGGATCCGGATCTGAGAAAAATACCCAGACCCGGACCCGCGGTTCTAGAGGACCCGTTTTTTTTTTTTTTTTTTAAATTTTTTTTATACCTAGTCCTACTGCATTACTTTACTGCCTATTGCCTAAGTATTCTATTAACAATTAAGTAACCCTAAGCTTTTGAATACTCACTCGTCACTCCCAGTCCCAGAGTCTCAGCCGTCTTCTCCCTCCCAGGCTCCCAATTCCCTCTCGCTCTCTGATCTCCATCTCTGCTTCAACTTATCTCCCTCTCGCTCTCAGTTTTCTGTGATTCTTTCTCGCACTCTCGCTCTCTCTGTCTCTCATACTCACAGTCACAGACCGCACCTTCAAAGGAGGTAATCTGTCCCACTCCCGTCTCCCAATACAGTACTCCAACCGTTGATCTCCAATTCCGGCAGGCCACAGGCGGCAACCTGTTCCAAACCGGAAAACCCTAACCGGCGCCACACAGCCGCAACACCAACACCCCAGCCCATGCCCTTCTCATTCTCACTTCTCTTCATATCTTAGGTGAATAAATAAATCATCTATTTTTATTTGTTTATCTTTAATCTTTATGTTTATGAGTTTATCTATTTATTTAAAAATCAGGGCCTTTTTTATGTTTATCTATTTAGATGAATTAGGGCTTTTAGTTTTCTTATTAGTTCTTTGGCAAAATTAGGGATGTAAAAAAAATTAGGGTTTTTTATTTGTTTATCCAATTACCTATTTAGCAATTGACAATTATGATTGATTAGTTAGATAGTTTAAAAGTTGTATACTTGATAGTTTAAAGGATGTATGATTGTGATTAATTTGTCAAATGATGACATTATGCCCCATTTTCAGATTATAAAAACTCGACGTGGACAATTGCCTTAATCAATCGATATTAAATGTAATTTTTTTAACACACTTGATTGTATTTTTTATAAAAAAAGTGGACATCCCTTGTATAATTTTTTGGTTCCACCCCTGTGTGTAATGCTAATTCAAGTTCCACATTATATGGGACTTGAGATACTCCTTTGTCCCCCTGAGGTTCCTCGAGTAGAGATGGTAGAATGATTAAGAAAAATGGGAAACGGGGTATTTTAGTGGGATATTGTAGGTGGAATCATGTTCTTTAGTGGGTAATTATAGGTTTTGATGTAGGAAAGAAAAATAAATTGTAGCTTTTAGTGGCGTATTACAGGTGGAGTCATATCCATAACTAGTAATGGGACAAACTCGACGAAAATAGTATTGGGAGCAAAATGAGGGAGAGTAGACGGAGGGAGTATGTTTTTAAAGTTTTTCACTTTTGCTTCTAAAATTCTGTTAAAGCTTACCCCTTATTATTCAAATTAAAGCTTTGGCATTGTTGTATGATTAATTCTTCTTTTAGTAAGCAGTTTGAGTTGCCTTAAAGTTCTGTTTTGGGTGATGTATTCGTTTCTCTATGGTCTATGGTAAAATGTACATGTTCGTCAAAGAAGTTTGATATGAACAGATTTATGCATTTTTGATATGTAAGTGATGCATTTGTTAAGTTGGTAAGAATTTACCGAATGTTCAAAATGTACTATGACCTGATGATTGTTATTGTTTTTGTTAAAAGGATATATTACAAACATAGTGGGAAGGGAGCCATGGGCCCATGGCATGTGTTAGCCCCTGAAAAGTTCCAATTCTGATTTGCAGGCTTTTGGGCAATATAGACCTATAGGGGGCACAAAGAGGCATCAAGAGACATTTCCCAGTTTTATAGAATTTTCAAAAGAGCCGAATTGCAGAATTTTCAAGTCTTCATCGATTGCTGGTAAATACTCTTTCATCTCCACTCAAATTCCAGTTATGAATGCTCAATTTCACGCAATTTCTCAATTTTGTCGATATCCCAAATCCATTTATTGCCGATGTAACACCCCTATTAATTCCTTTACATCTCTTTGTAATTTTGTTAATTTGTTTTGTACTTCATATTCAACTCAAATCAATGAAACCCTAGGAAAAAATTTGATCCCAATTTCAAAAATTTCTGAGCTCATATCTAAGCAGCATTGGAGGGAACTGAAAACAATTTCGAACGAAACGAACCCTAACACGATTCTGCAACAATTATTTGATTTTGAGTCGGACCCACTTTTGATTGTTCAGTATTTTAAATGGTTAGAGAGAGATTGTGGGGTTTCACATGATATTGAGGTGTATTTTAAGGTTTTTTATAGGCTAGCTAATGATAAATTATATGGGGAAATTAGGAAATTGTTGAATGGGGTTGTGAATAATGGGAAGTATTCGAATTTCGAAGTTTTCCACTGTCTTTCGAGATTTGGTGACTCATTTGGGGTGAATTCTATGATTGTTGATATGTTGGTTCAGACTTATGTGAAGAATTTGAAGGTAGGTTTGGCAGTTGAGGCGGTAAGGCGAGCTTGGCAATATGGGTTTAAGTTATCATCTTTGTCGTGTAATCCGTTGTTGAACGCTTTGGTTGATGAAGGGAAGATAAAAGTTATGGAACATGTATTTAGGGAGATGATTAGGAGAAGAGTTCAGCCTGATCTCATTACATTTAACACTGTTATTAATGGGTTTTGCAAAGTAGGACAGTTGCAAAGTGCAGGAGATGTTTTAGAGGATATAAAATTATGGGGTTTATCTCCGTCTGTTGTTACGTATAATACTCTTATTGACGGGTATTGCAAGAGGGAGAGGGTTGGAAAGATGTATAAAGCGGATGCTCTTTTGAAAGAAATGGTATCAATGAACATAAGTCCGAATGAGATCACTTACAATACTCTCATTGACGGGTTTTGTAAGGATCAGAACTTAGCGGCTGCAATGAAGGTTTATAAAGAAATGCAGAACCAAGGACTGAAACCGAGTAACTTTACTTATAATTCGTTAATTAGGGGGCTTTGTAGTGAAGGGAAAACTGATGAAGCTTTAGAAATGAGAAATTCAATGTCTCTTCTAGGTTTGAAGCCAGATATTACGACATATAATGTTCTTATAAATGGCTATGCTAAAAAAGGCATGGTTAAGGAAGCTAAGGAGCTGCTAGAAGATGTTGCTGGGAATGCTTTGACTCCTAATGTTGTAACTTTTAATACTTTGATTGATGCTTATTGCAAGGTTGGGATGATGAATGATGCTGTTTCTTTGCATAAGTTAATGTTGGAGAGAAACATTTCTCCTGATGTTTCAACTTATAATTGCTTGATTGGTGGCTTTTATAGAAATAATGATTTCGAAACGGGTGGTGCTATGATAGGAAAAATGAAAGATGCTGGGATTCAACCCGATGTTGTGACGTATAACATAAGATTAGGTGCTTATTGCCGGATAGGCAAGACAAAAAAGGCTAACAGGCTATTAGATGAAATGTTGGAGATTGGTTTGACTCCAACTCATGTGACCTATAATACCTTAATTGATGGCTACTGTACTAAAGGAAATCTCAGGGAAGCCATGAATATGAGAATGAGAATGGAAAAAAATGGTCGACGAGCTAATGTTGTGACATACAATGTGCTAATAAAAGGTCTTTGTAAGAAAGGCAAGTTGCAAGAAGCAAATAGGCTTCTTAATGAGATGCTCAAGAAAGGTTTAGTCCCTAATCGGATCACATATGAAATAATCAAGGAGGAAATGATGGAGAAAGGATTTACTCCTGATATTGATGGACATCTATATAACCAATCTTCTGTGCGTTAATTTGGCTGGCAGATTATTGTCCAAATGCTATTATCATCACTGTTTTATTGGAAGTTGATGGTATAAGATGCTACTAAACAGAGATTCTAAGTTTCATTATTCTTCATTCTTTAGTACAGGGGGGTTAATGGTTATCATGTCGAGTTAGCAATGAGTCAAGCGGTTGTGAATTCTCTGAACCAAGCAGTTTTGTTGGGATCATATGCCAAGGATGCTGCAAAACAAGAAGGAAAGAAAGCTGCAAAATTGGCATCCGAAGTCGTAAGGCTAGTCGGATCACTGAGCCAATCGTATCTTTCCGATAGGACTTCTTTGAGGCTATTTTTTTGGAGGTTTAGTGACTGAAGGCTTTCTTAGGGAAAGCGGGACCTTGTTTGGCACATACACAGCCAGATACATTGGAGAACAAAGGCCTCGGTTAGTTCGGCTACCTCACCGGAACCCATGTGGGAAGTCGGTTTGGTGAAAGAATAGGTTTAATGGTTTACTATATAGCATACAAGGATTGCAAGTTCTGGGATTGTACTTCTTCTGGTTTCTAATACTTCCATTGAATCAAAAGAAAATGAAATGGATGTTTGTTACTGTGTCTATGTGAACATTAAAGTTTAATCATTATTTTCCTATAATAATTTTACAATGAATGTTGTATTAGAACCAAGTTGTTGTGGCTATTGGCCAATTGTCTAATCATTAGTCTCTTTTTCATTTGTCGCATCCATTTACTTTGAAATTATAAGCGAATATAAGTGATCACATTAAGACGGTAAATATATATTTGGTCAGCTCAATAGAGATGATCTAATGGTGAAATCGTCTTAATTGAAAAGTTGTGTTAAATTTTTTAGAACCCAAAATTAGTCCCAGTTTCTGATTGTGTTTTCTAGTTTGGGTTGAAGATTATTCTCATTGATTCCTATATGGGCTGAATTCTGGATCTGCCCCATCGACACCCATTACAAGATAGGAATAATTTGAGAATTGTGGAATAACCTAGTGGTTAAGGGCTAAGAGTTCGTTTTCACCGTCTACATGAAAGATTAATAATAGTTTTTTATCTGTAGAAATTCTCTAGTTTATCCGAAATAAAAATAGTTAATGAACAAATTACTAGTTTTCTTCTTACCCTTAATTTTGATATTTGCATATTGTTATGACTTTTGTAAAAAAAGAAAAACAAGAGTTATTTTCGTGAGCGACTGTCTCTCAAAGAGTTTAACTCAAATAAAGACATATATTCTTATAATATTTATTAGATGGGGTATTTAACTTTTATATAAGATGAGTCTCTCGTAGAAACCGTCTCATACAACAATTTGCAAAGCAGTTTAAGTAAGTTTTATTTATTTAAATTTATTTGTAGATGGTGTGATGTTCGTATTTTTTTGTTGTTTGTTTTTTTTGTTTTCTTTTTTCTTTTGTAGGCTTTTCCTCTGCATGGATCTCATATGCCAGGCGATTCTCGAGTTGAGGGGCTCTCTTCAATCACGACCTCCTAGGATATTGGGCTACCTTCATTTCCTCCCTTCCTAGACTCTACCTTTAAACTAGACTCATTAAAATGATGATGTTACATCTTTCAAATGCATCATTATTATTCACTAAATTGGCTAACATTATAAATTTATTCACCTTAGTACCTCTTGAAAAACCAAAAGAACACATAATAATAGAAGCATAAGAACCATATATGCCCTTAACATAATAGAATATAATCCAAAATAGATGATCTCATTTTGATTGGTGGGTGTGGGTGTGGGTGTCTCACTAAATTAGCAACTTTGAAAGGACTCTCAGCATGATCTTATAAGCATATGCTATTCTTTTCTCTTAGCTTTCTTCTTGTCTTACCCCTAAAAGAACCACAAATTTTGGTTTCTTATTATGGGTATCATTGTCAATATTTATCATGAATTATGAAGAGGATAGAAAGAATTCAAATTTGGTCCTGCTTAGACTATAATCTGAGATATTTAATTAAAAATTAATTAATATAACTTATAAAAATAACATGTCAAGTTAATTTCAATTTTCAATACGCACACAAAAATAAATATTCGACTAACCTTATACTAATATTTGTATTCGTCCTTGGTTTTTCCATTAATTTCTTGATTTCAATAGTGCATGTCAAACTAAATATAATTGTCCCTTTTCTTTTTATTTATACTAATGAAATTGACATAAATAATTGATAGTCACAACTCATATATATAAGTTAATAATTATTTTATTCATTTTCATTGCATATTTGGAGTTTTTTCATTCACTCTTTTCCATGATTTTGGATTTTGGATTAAATTTAATAAATTATCTTTCACTCCTTTTTTCGAAAATATATTGTGATTGATAACCTAGTTTTAATTATTTTATTATTATTTCTTGAAAAAAAGTTGGACGTTTTTTTTTCTTGCTTCTTCACCGTGCATATGGGATTGGGAACTACATTCTCCTGCTCCTTTCATGCTCAAAAAAATCCTTTCTCATCTCAAAGAATTGCTAAACATTACTGATTTTCAAGGATGATCAAGAATGGGATTGACAAGTGTCCATGCAGAAAATAAGCTTAAGAAAAAAAAAAGTATTTATTTTTTAAATAATTTTTTAATTATATAAAATAGCATGTACAACTCACGACTTAAAACGTATATAATCGTGATTGAAATACTATATATTGTTTTAAGCATTGATTCTTATCTTATTTGAAGAGCATTTACCTTTCCTCAGCAAGTATCACAATTTTCCTTTTTTTTTTTTTCTAGTCAACTAATTCAATTAATAAAATTATAAATTTGATATTTATAATAATTTAGATCTAAATGGATGTATAATATTGTTCTTAGACACTCTTATAAGTAAATCAAAACGATAATTCATTACAAGTCTATTAAATTAGCTGACATCTATCAATAAGTTAAATGAAATACCATCAAATGTTTAAATGAATGTTTTCCTCCAATGAATGTTTTTCTTGTGGTTCACCTCCTGAAAGCAAAATTGAGCTAAGTATACTGAAAATTGATGAAAAGGACCATTGCTATGTTATAGTATCAAAGGTGCGAAACTTGCCATCTTGCTCGTCAATTCTTACTAGTCATAAGTCATTGTCGGAAAAAATAATACTTATTCTAATTGAGACAAGACCTAATTCTCTATCTACAATTTTATTATAGGACCAAAATCATTTTTAGGATAACAAATTTACAATATTTGTAAATTTTAACATTTATGATCATGACTTACATACTTGAGTTTAGCACCTTGGGGAGTCACGAATGACTTTGAGGAAAATTTTGAACCATAGCGAGTCGTTTTTCGTAGAGTAATTTCAATTGCTAAACTAGATTTATCATACCATGCGGAATATAGCATGGTTGGTAAACTTCTATTCAGATGTCAAAAGAAAACTTGTGATATATTTATTCAAACTTTTAAAATCCAACAAAAGGCAACTTCGTTCACACAAGAATTAATGTTTTTTGTTGGCACTCCCACATGGAATGCGATGCACATGAGACGTGTGCTCGACGTGTGTTATTTATCGAATTGTATAAAAGTAAGTAAAAAGTAACTTTTTGTATTTATAGGTAATCTATTTATTAATTAGCTACTACTAATAAACACATAATACTTTAAAAAAAGTAAAAACTTCATATACTACATATACATAATAATAATAATTTAAACTAAAGAGAGACATTAAAATTGAAAGGGTAACACCAAATTAAATCAAACATGGCAAATTAGGCAAAACATATAAAATCATTTGAAGTAATAACATAATATAATACATATACATATATAAATGTAAACATGATTTGACATGATTCAATTAAATGGTGCTACTTATTGTAGTGACAAATACAACTCTAGTTGTAGCAACATTAATAGCAATGCAATATTTGTAGTCCACACATACATAATTTCATATCTAATTGAAATGACTAGAAAACATCAAAAGAAAATCCTTCAATTCTAGAAATATCATTTGGTAAAAACTTCACCTTTCACCTTAGCTTCATTGTTGTCTTCTTCATTAGAATTGTCACATCTTGCATCCCAATTATTGAGTATTAGATTCAACCTACAATGAGATCAACACCAACACCTTTTCCAAGATAAACAACTAGAATAACTTCCAATCATTTAAAATTTTCAAACAACACATCCTAACTAAGATCCATCTTCATAAATGTGCTGATAGAATTTCTCCGTTAAAATTTTTGATTTAATAAAATATAATTTTTTCACCTTTAATTTCATATCAGACATTATTCAGACCTGAATAATTAGATACATATAATTTTATTTTTTTAATCGATCATCAAATAAGAGAAAATCTTTTTTCCCCTATAGATGAAGAAAACTTAACAAAAGTAGTGATATACATGTATAAAAATATATACCACTAAAAGTCGATTAAACCACATAAAAGTGAGTAAAAACAAAAGAGGATGATGAATGGAAAAAACACATTAGGGTTGGATCAAAAACGATTATGAATAGGTCATGCAATTTCCTTGCATAAAATTGATGAAGATTTTTGAAGGAGAAAGACAAGAGGGGATTAATCAATGATATGTTTGAGATGGTGGAAAAGAAAGTGATAATACGGTCAAGGAACCAACTCAACCAAAAATTTAATCTTATGGTTAAGGCCCCATGATATATTATATATTCTAAGAAATTCAGCAACAAGAACAACAAATGGAGGAATAAGCTTATTAAATTGAGCTCATTTAGCTAGCTAGTGTGTTGTGTTACACTATTAAGAGCTTATTGATGACCACTAGAAGCTAATTCTCCAATCATATTTCCATGATTTAAAGGGTTAAATGGTTGAATTTCCAAACACTTGCAACTTTGCAACCTCATAGGAGAAAAGTTATGGGTATGGTTTTGCTCCCATTCAATAGAGTAAATGGAAGAAGATAAATCAACGGCTTTCCTTGCAATCACAACCGAATTGATCACCTCATCCGTTGGATGAAAAACCGAAAGGACCTCAAACCCACATAGATTTTCCGGGTCTACAACCGGGTACAAAAAAGCTCTAGCCCCATGGGCACTCCGAACCATTAGGGTTGAACCGGGTGCCATGTTCTTAGCTAAATGGTGTATAACCTTAATCTTTTCCTCCTTGTTCATACCAACAAGGGCAGCTAAGAAAACAACATCATACTCTTCAAGTTCTTCTTTTCCCACACTCATAACATCCTTAGTGTGGAATTTCATTCGGGACGACAAGTCCGGATCAGGCTCAACCAAACGGGCCGCCATCTCGTTAGCGGACGGATCAATGTCATAGTTATCAAATTGGGTTTCGTGTAAGTGGTTTAGGGCAAGAACGATCGATGTGAGAGGGAGCGGGCCAGACCCGACAAATGCGACCCGTTTGGGCACATGGATAGAGTTTTGGGTCAAAATATTGTACTCCAATAAGCTAAGCTTAAGATAGTTGGAAAAATAAGGAAAAATATCAAGATGGTGTAACGGATTATCAAATGAGGCTAAAATTGTTGAGTAATGTTTTTCAAGAAGTCCCTCAGCTTCACCACAAAGTCTAATTAAATTAGACCTCATTTCTTGGATTTGGTTGCATAATTTTGTGACATCAATAGGATTAGGAGGCATACAAGTATGTACAAGTTGTGTGAACAACATGTTGACATCTTGTGAAGGTTTGAGACTCTCAAGGCTTGAGATTTTCTCATACAATTCATTAATTTTGTTCACCAATGGCTCTTCTTGGCACACCATTATGTCAACACTATGAGGATACTTTTGATGGGGATGAAGAAAAAAAAAAAGAAAGCAATTGTTGCAAGAAACAATAGTTTTTTGTTTGTTTGATAGGAGTCTTTGGACTTGGAGAAATTAGACCATGGAGAAGGGTGTTATTTATTGGCAATTGTAGGGTCCACTTAAATAGTTTTAATCTTTTTAGATGCTTGGTCCCATGACATTTTTAAGTTTACTTATACCTATTTAATTTTGTTTTAGTTGATACTAATACTACTAATAATAATAATAATAACCCTTTAATTTGTGGGATAAAAACCCTAGCTTGTATGTGTGACTTTTATCCTTTGACTTTAGAGAATGTCATCATAAAGGAGTAATTCACTGTTGCAAGGTATCGAGTTGCGTGCATTTGGATTTTCATCATATATTTTTAGTTTAATTAATAAAGCAAATATTAATAATTTCCATTCATTCGAAAATATTTGATACGTCACGATTATTAATATTATTTATCGTTCAAGCTTATTTTATATATTGCGGTTAATTTATAAAAATTCAAATAGGATTTTATTTGAAACGTGTTATTGCATAGTTCACGATAATAACTTTTTATAATTATTAGTTATGTCTAATTGAATGTACATATATATAATCAAAACAACGTGTTGAATTGCGTAAAAATTAAATATGATGATAAAATAAAGGAAGTGTAAAATGTCTAGAAAACAAATATAGATGTAATATTAGAATATACAATCTTTTTTCCTTCACTTGCACATAACATTGTTTTATGGGGTATATTGTAGAATTTTAGTGTCTAGAGGTTTGGAACTATTGATTACCGAATTATATATTTAATTTTCAACGTAGTTTTATTGATTTGCAATTTACATAAAGTCGTCTAGATACAAATTACATAAAGCAGCGTTTCAGGACATGTATTTCATTTTAAATTGTAAATTTTAATTATAAAATTATTAATGAAGAATTTGAGAATAAAAATTTTTGAAAAATCATTTTCAAATCCTCGTCATTAACCACTTTTATAAAAATAATGAACTTGACTCAAATCTAATTTGAATCTTTTTTATTTGCCAAATACTAAAATTGAATCAAATTTATATTTTTAATGAAATTATCATCTCCAAACATAGCATAATAAAAATTCAAGTGAGAATTTTTTTTTAAATGTAATATAGCAAATTGAAATAGACCATAAGAGCTTATATCATCATCATCATTTTATATATATATATATATATATATATATATATATATATATATATATATATATATATATATATATATATATTGACAAAAACATTTCACAAATAGTGAAAGTGTAATAATCAATATGAAACATATGAAACCGATGGAAAAGAATTAATTGACAAACAAAGTCTAAATGAAATCAGTAGTAGTATTTGCAGTATCATAAAAATCCAACTTAATAAATAACTAAACTTTTGTTTTTGTTTCTTCTGAGATATGATTTTTAATAGTAATAATAATTTCTAGATCTTCTAATTTAAATCCGATAGAACTTAATTATTATGAAAATCTGATTTTGAATCACACAATAACTAAACTTTAAAAGTTTTGGAAAAAATATAATATCTGAAAAGTATTTAAAAAAAATAAAAAATGTTGGTAGAATTAAGGTCCTACATACTTATGATGAATATCACAGATGTGTCTAAATTTCTGAAAGAATGAGGACATATTCCATTTACTGTGTTTCTGTATTGTGCATGCATGATTAAATTTAAATATTATGAACCAATAAAATATATTCAGCTGCCACTAGTAATTTTATGTCACAAGCATGCATGTTAATACTCTGAAACCTAGCTCAGCTCTCATGGACTAAAATGGCCTACTTCAATCATTGTAAACAACATGCAAATATAATATTATATAATGTACACCCATTTAGGTCCGTTTATGAGATTTTGATGATATATATGCAACCTTAATGTCATACATTAATTATGAAAACACATCATTATATTATTCTAATTTTGGTCCGTTTGGTTAGTGGTACTAAATAGTGGGAATTAAAACGATTTATAGTGTAAAATTTCATTAAAGTTCCATGTCATTCCCATAGTGATGAAATAATTTTTATCACAAAAAAGTTTTTTTGTTTACAAATTTTCATTATCATCTAATACTACCTCTTCCAATGATAATGCATTGAAATGAATTTTATGAAGAAAATGAGATGAATGGAGTTGGACAAGCATGACCTTTAAGGTAGTCAAAAAAATTTTCAACCAAAATTAGTAAATTACACTTACTTTTATTCTCATTACCACCGTTTATTACCACCTACCAAACGGGTCGTTAATGTAGTTTATATGGTCTCTACTATGCTTTTTATGTTGGAGACCCAGAACATTTTAAGTATGCAAAAGTTTAACAACGAGATTTGAATAAATCAAATATCATTGATTATTATTATAAACCTCATTAATATCTTAATATTCTCACAAATTAATAATCTTTATCATGATGTCCAACTTAAAATTTGTCACAATAGCATATACATATAATATGAATATTAGATATTAATTTTTATGGGAAAAATTGTGAAAATAGCCATTTGTTATGACCATATTTTCCTTAAAAATTTGCTATATTACACTTGTATAAAGCTAGCTATGATCATTAAAATTATATAACAAATTAAAAGTCACCCAATAATACTATATACCAAGCTAGTAACTATAGCACTATTATCATCATCAACATTAATTACCTGCTTTAATTTGATACTTTGAATGTAAATGTATGATTATATATATTATCGGGGCATTGTGGCCATATTTGCACTATGCAATATTAAGGCATTAGTTGGAGGGAAACAAGTTGTAAGGCAATGATCAACTCCTATGGGCTAGCTTGCTATATATGAAACATGTACACGGTAGGCTCAAGGAGTGAAAAGCTAGGTAAAAATCAAATTCATAATTTTTTTAAAAAAGTGTTAGCTATTGTCAAAAAATCAACTTAAATAAGCTTTTGGTTGAATTGGTTCCTAACATTGTATCAGAAGCCAACATGACAAGAGATCAGGGGTCGGAATCTCAGCCACCCCTCATTTAAAGTGAAATATTTAACGTCAGCTGGTATGACATATGAGGAGGGACTTGTGTTGCATTCATACTTATAACCCAAAGGTCTTTCGTATGAGGGAAAATTGTTATTAGAGTATATAATATATCATAAGGCTTCAACCATTAGTTAAATAAGCTTTTAGTTGAGCTAATTTATCAACAATTACTTGTTCTAAAACCGAGACAAGATCAGCCTATTCTCTTAATTGGTAGATGTTCAAGTTATTAAACTAATATTTCTTTTAAAGTATAAGTCTTATGAAATATAAGTACGGAGAATTCATGCTCATTTTATATTGTAGGCTTTAGAACATGGGTGTCGACATACTATGTTCATTCATTTTTGATCTGCAGTACGTGACTGCTGCTAGGGTACAAAGAACATGAAGTGGATCAATTATACAACACCATTTAAGTTCATTTTTCCCTTTTGAATTGCATATCAATGCAATCTTATGATTTTCGTTTTGGAACTTTGCCATTGTATGAGTTGTTTAAATTAATTACCCTTTTGAAATATTACAATATATTGAAAATTTAATAGCATTAGTTAGCCTAGCTATGATCCCGTAATGCTCTCTGTTCCATTGAATTTATAATATTTAATTTTTTATGTGAAAACTTTTAGAAAGACATATGCAGAAAACTTAATAGGACATAAGAGACATTTTTAACTAACTATCATCATATTTGCGCTAAATAATGCGAACTAATTTGTGGTAAAATTACTAGATTTGTCAAAATGTATAGAATTTTATTAGTTTAATTATAATTTTTATGAAATATATTTATAGAGTATTGAAATTTGAATTATACTTTAAAAATTGTACGTACAAAAAGCAAATATAACCAATAACATGAAACGAAAGGAGTATTACAAAATAGTTATTTTACGTGTTGTACGAGCTTAAGAATACTGGAGAGAGAAAGGAGGGGTAGGATATCAAAAATTCTCTTGAGAATGAATGAAATAAAAGTCTAATTAAAGTTAATTAAACTTGAGAATTAAGGAAATATATGATGTGATTTTAGCATTTTAGATCAAGTAATTGTATTATTGCGAAACTTGCTTAATGTATGAGAATGAGGGAATCTCATATTGGAACTAATAATATTGGTCACATGCATGTTAGGAGATTAGTCATCTTGACTATTTATGACGACAATTTCAAAACCTAAATTTTAGTTTATTATAAAGTTATAAAATTAAGCGACAATATTATATTTTCAATAAATAATCTAAACTTTAATAACTAGAAGGGTTGAAAATTTTACTAACTTCTTAAATTCTTCACTAAAAATATTTTTTCATATTTAATTGAAGACAAAATGAATATTATAAATTGAGACCCTTAAAAATTTTAGGTCATGAGCACTCCTCACTTTGCTCATCCCTTTAAAATTTCTCTTAATATATATATATTTTTCCGTTTAATTAGTAAAATTTACTTTTTAAGTGAAAATTAATAAAAGAAAAATTAGATTGAAAAAAAAAATATATATATATAATTTAGTAGTTTAGATAAAGATCGGTGCTGATTGAGAGAGACAAACAGACTATGCCATAAGGTTCATGCCTTCATGGCCGGGTTTTTAGGATTATGTAGGGATTACTCGTCATTCTCCTCTCCTCTCCTCTAGTGCTAGCTACTAGAGATGTGCATAAAAACCCGATTTGAAATATTTGATTTGGATTATTCGGTATCTAGTTTTCGAAATCAATTTACCCGTTATTTTGCAAACCGGATAATCCAGATCGGGTACTCGGTTTTAAAACCGAATATCGGATCCGGATCACCTATTTTTGGAAACCGAGTATCTGGTATCCAGTTTTATTTATTTTTTATTTTGTTTTTTTTACTTTTTTCTTAAATAAAATGATGATAGTATCTCTCAAGCTAACCTTGAGTTGAATCTTAATATAATTGTTCTCTCTCGGATTTTTTTTTATGATTGTCCTTATTTAAACCAATAAGCAATAATGTTCTTCTATAATTTTTTCTAATTTGTCTTTTATGGCTAATTAAGCTATATATTTTTAGAGAGTTAGTATTTGAATTTTATATAAAAAAAATTCCAAAATGAAATAGGGATAAAAAAACGCATAGTTGAACGAAAAAAAGACAAAACAATAAAATTAAAAAAAAATCGGGTATCCGGATTCGACCCGGATTAAACCGGGTATTCAAAATCCGAGTTGGAACCGGATAACAATTTTGATCCGAATCGCCCCAATATCCTATTTTGAACACCCCTACTACCTACTCTCTAAGAATTTGCATGTCATAAATAAGTTAGAATGATTGATATAATTATAATTAGGTTCAATTAAGCCTATCAGTTATCAGCCTTTTGAATGAAATTAGTAATGTTAGTTTTTAGCTAGAGATGCGAAATAATTACATCAAGAAAGAAAGTGTACATATCAAAATGGCAAGGCATATGATATATTATAAGACTATAGGAGTTTTTATTTTTTTTATTTTTTTTTATTAATACTTAGTTGATCTACTCTTTAAATGAAACATTGTATAATATTATAATGTAGACTAGGTTTATATAAGAACACTTTTACGTAGACTTAATGTAGATAAGAACTTAATATTAAGTACTCCATTTATAACTTCTTTGTATTTGTGACTGAAAATAATATTCAGCTCGTCTTATATGAGACCATCTCACTATGAGATGGGTCCATATAATAGTTCATTTCTTTATTTGAGTACTTTAAGATTATAAGTAATTGTTTTAAAGTTATGTGTAATCACTTTAAGATTATAAAAAATAATTATATTAAAATTATAAGTAATCACTTTAACATTATAAGTAATCATTTTAAAACAAAAAATATATATTAAGTCAATAATCTCATCGTAAGATCGTTTCGTTTCAGAATTAGTGTTTCGCAAATCGCAATACGTTGAACAAGTAATGTTTTGGTTTCGTAAGCGTACGGACAAGTTGCATGTTTCATCTCTTAATTGTTTGCGTGTGGTTTGCAAAAGACTCACCAATCATTAATTATGACCTAAAATACACATGAAATAAACAAATAGTGAACAATTTGGCGACTATAATTGAGTTTTTTTTTAACAACATAACTTCTATTAAAAATGATTTGAATAAAGAATCAGTTTATGTCTCACTTAAAGAGTATTAAATATTAATTTTTCAAGTAAAATCTTGAGTTCGATTCTCACATAGTCTTCCTTATTCTTCAGCCTACCTTATAGTAAAAGAAAATGACTTAAATGATGAGGTCTCTTAAATTATTTAATCTAATTTCGAATCATGTTTGGTAATTATCTCAAATAATAACTATTTAAATTATGAAATTACAAATACTAATATATTTTTATAATTTTATTAACTTTTATGGAATAAGCAACATATTTAGGTTACTAATTATTAGTTTTAGGACCATTTAAATTTCAAATTAGTTTTTCATTTCTCTAAACTTATGAATTCAACTCCATTTGAACTAGTGTTGCCAAACAGAGCCTAGATACCTTTTATCTTGTGCATTCACACCATGAAATAGTCTAAATAAATTTTGCAATCCATGATTTAAACCATAATAATACATCATTGAGTATATTTTATATGAAAAGTAAGGCTAGATTCATGCAATTTTATTATTCTTTTCTTACATTAATTAATAATTAATGGTACGTTAAAGCTAGAGTCATGCATATGTAGTAAAAGTATTAATTACTTTGGCGCAAGTTCTTGGTTTTACCCTATTTGTAACAAGATAATAATTATTTCACTTTTAGAAATTATGACTTTTCAAAAAGAAAATTAAATTAATATATTAACAAAATTAAATTTTATATCAATTGTCCGTTCTTTTCGAATAAGGTCATAAATTCGAGTTTTACATGTATAGTCCTTTACTTCCCCGGCATACCCAATCATATATATATATATATATATATATATATATATATATATGAACTATATGATATAGTTAAACTTTAAGTTTATTCTTGTCACCTTTAATTTTGTTAAATTAATCTAATTTTTAACACTTTTATTATACCTGTATTTGACAAATTCTTTCTTTTACAAACAAGGCTTGCTTCTTCCAACTTCAAACATAATTAGAAGTTACCAAATCATTTTCCTAGACTAGAGAATTAGAGATCATATTAATTATAAAAACAAAAAAATAATTATTAATTAAGTTTAAACTTCAATTAACGAACGTACGTGATGATGAAGATTTGCTATTTCTAATTTCACACTAGTATTAACAACAAATATACATTAACAACCACAATTACCTAACTCAACATTAAAAAATCAATCAGTTAGAAATTTTGGTTGCATAAAATGATCATAATAAATTAATAATAATAATAATAATAATATTGGTTAATTACATTTATTAGTTATTACTCGACATAGAGGACATCAAAACAAGATGGCTCAAGTATTTCTCTCAGCTACTAAATGAGTCTAGGGGGTCAAAGGAGGAGGATAAGCAAGTTTCTAACGTTCAAAGACCACTGGAAAATAGGTGAGTGCTAATACCACAGAAGTAGGAGAAACTCTCAAAAAGATGGGGTTTAGATAACATCTCGATTGAGGTGTGCAGGGGTTTAGGAAAAGAGGGCATTCGTTAGCTGATGAACCTCTTTAATACGATTTTGAAGACACATAGGATGCCAAAAGAATGGAGAATAGCACACTAATAACTCTGTTTAAAAACAAAGGCGATGCGCAAGTATGTGGGAACTATAGAGGTATCAAGCTTTTAAGCCACACAATGACATTGTGGGAAAGAGTGATAGAGAGGAGAATTAGACAGGAAACGGTGATTAGAGAGAACCAATTCGATTTTATGCCAGGAAGGTCAATCATTGAGGCAATTCATGTTTTGAGAAGATTGCTGGAGAAATATAAGGAGCGAAAGAAGGATTTACATATGGTGTTCATTGACTTGGAGAAAGCTTATGATAGCATACCACGAGGCATCATCTGGGACAGCCTCAAGGCTAGAGGTATTTCTTCAGTGTACATTGAGGCTATACGGGATATGTACGACAGAGTGTCGACTAATAACATTCAAACACCGGTGGGATAATAGAGACTTTCCCGGTTAAAGTTGGGCTACATCAGGGATTGACTCTAAGCCTTTTCATTTTTACTGTCATTATGGAAGAGATTTCTCAATCTATTTGGGAGACGGTACCGTGGTGCATGCTTTTCGCGGATGACATAGTGCTGATAGCAGAAATTAGAGAGGAGGTCAGTAATAAATTGGATTAGTGGACGAAAGATTTAGAAGGTAAAGGGTTGCGCATTAGTCGCACGAAGACTGAGTATTTGCGATGTGACGTTAGTGGGACAACACCGGTAGGTGAACCAGAGGTGTCCATTGGAGAAACAGTTGTTAAATGTACGACCAAGTACAAGTATTTGGGATCGATCATTCAAAGGGATGGAAAGAGTGACGGAGATGTAAACCATCGCATACAAGCGGGTTGGATCAAGTGGCGTGCAGCCACCACTGTGCTATGTGATAGAAAATTTCCAAGCAGGTTAAAAGGAAAATTCTACCGGATGGCAATCAGACCTGCTCTGCTATATGGGACCGAATGTTGGCTTGTTAAGAAGAGTTTTGAACATAAGATGGAAGTTGCAGAAATGCGTATGCTAAGGTAGCCCTTATTTCTAGAAAAATGCATGAAAATAGATTGAGATGATTTCGACATGTGCAGAGAAAGACTCTCGCCGCCCCTGTGAGGAGAGTAGAATGCATTATAGTAGAGGGTAAGAGAAATCGAGGAAGACCCAGGAGAACTTGGGATGAACAGATAAAAGTTGACTTGTGTGAGTTAAACTTCTCCGAGAGCCTGACTAAGGATAAGGGTCGTTGGAGGCGTCATATCCATGTTTTAGAATCCATGTTTTAGTTTTTTTGTCCCTTTTATTTTATTTTGTGGGTGGGTCTACTTATTTTTATTTATAGGACTTTTTATCTTTCCCGTGTAGCTACGTCTACATATCTTTCTAGAGCCGGGGAACTCCTTTGGCTGCGCTCTCCTTTATGGGTATGAGTTACCGCCGTCCTTCCCTCCCCAGACCCTGTCCATAGTTTTTTCTATAAGCAAGATATAGTGAATTGGATGATAATGATGATGATGACTCGACATAGATATCGATTGGTTTATTTAAAATAAAATTTGAAATGAATTTTTATTAGTTAATTATTTCAATCGTTAATTAGATAGATAATTTTATTAAAAATCTTTATAAGATCAAAATTGATGATTGGATTTTATAATAGTTTTAAATCATTTCACATAATGTTTTAATATCGAAAATATTAAAAGCTAATTCTACCATTTTTCAAGTATATATAAAACAAATATGTTGACTGCTTCAATTTTGAATGCCAATTATCTTTTAAAAAACTACATTTTTATATGTATTAACATTAAAATCTTTGTATATTGCATCGTTGATTCATTTCCATAATAGTCCATAAATATATTTTATCTTTAATATATCTTTCAAAAACATTAATTAAATTTCTCTCTATTTAAAATAGAATATTCTAAATGAAAAGAACATATAAATAGTAATTAAAATAAAAATCCTAAGTATTCTCATTTTAATTATAAATTGTTTTTATTACATTCAATGCATGCATTAAATATAGGACACTCTTAATTACCTGTCTTTTTTCCTAATCTTATAATACTTGATTCAATGGATGCATTAAATATAGGAGTATTATTGTTTCTTTTCATAATTTTTAGGTTATTAACAATTAAGGTAACAATTTTCTCAATTCATCATGTTCTACCAAATTTATCCAATCCTATATACTTTTAGAAGCTAAAAATATGTTAAATATATAAGCCTAATCTATTATTTACTTTTGAATTGGATTATTTTGTCTCAAAAATCAATCGACATGGTCTCTATTCTCGGCGTCACATTACTAACTAAACATCAAATAAACTACAATAATTAAGATTTTTTATAATCGTTTCTTTTTTTTTTTATTATAGAATAGACAAAAAAATGAGGAAAACTAGGTGAGAATTAAATTTTATGTTTTTTTAAAAGTAGTATTTACTCATCTGCTGAGAATCTTGATTCTGATCATTTACAAATAACAATCTTAAATAATTATTCATAAATTCTTGTATGAGACGGTCTCACCGTGAGACATGTCTCATACTTGAATTAAATAGCCCAACAATATAAGTGTCTAGCTTATGTGCTTTTTGTTTTGGAGTCGTCTCACCGTGAGACGATCTCACACAAGACGGATTAATTATTATTATTATTATGAAACACTTGTGGGTCCTATAATCCTATTAAGTATACATAATTAAAAGTTTGTGGGTCCCTTGTTTGTATAATACTCTTTTATTAGGCACCTCACAGTTTGCGATTTTCTACCTTTTATTAAACCCATGATCTCTTCGTAATTATATCTTGTTTTATTTCAATATTTACAAATACTTTTAAAAATTATTTTCTCTAGTATTTGGCTTTTGCCTTTTACGTGAAGTGGAAAGCCAAGCTTGGTCTACTAAGGTAGTTAAAAAGATAATAAGAGGTATAAATAGCTTTCAAGAAAGGTATAAATAGTGACCTTATCTTTTTTTGACATGAACTCTAACAATTCCTTTTTTTTGATTTTTTTTTACTTACATTTAAATAGTAACTATTATTTATCAATTAATTTTATTTTATAATTTTCTAAATATGTAAAGAAATACATAGTTATTTGAGATTTTAATTGGTTTTTCTTAATGCATAATTTTATAATATTAATTTTTTTTATAATTTCTTCTTATGCATATTTGACGATATTTAATGTTAAAAAATACATTGGATAGGGTATAATTATTACAAAAGAACTTAGCAAGGATTATTTATTTATCATCAATATATCATCATAATACAATATATATTTCGTGCACAGAAGCGATGATTAGAGTATAAAGAGGAATGAAAGATAATAGACCATAATGATCTTATTACAAGTGATAAATAGGTTGCAGCTAGAAAAAGTCGACCAAAGCTTAATATCTATATTGAGTAATATAATAATAAATGGGTTTTTTCAACAAGTTTTATATGAGACCGTTTCAACATTAAACAAACTTGTATAACTAGCTCATTTTTCTGATTGATTATGTTAAGACTTAAGATTATAAATTTATAAGTGATCACATCACTTTAAGATTGTATGTGATCATTGTAAGACTATAAAAAACGATCACTTTAAGGTTATAAGTAATTATTTTAAAATATTATATATATATTTAGTTAACCCAATAAAAATGGTCTCACCATGAGACCTGTATCGTTTTGAAAATTTGTATCATAGGATTATTCTTGTAGAAATGTAGGGTATGTTTTGCTTAAAAAAAATATGTTTTGATTTTACATAAAAACCTAAAAAATTTCGGAGGGGAATTTTAGCCGCTTAAAAAAATAAGGTTTAATCTCGTGCTCGTGGAACAATGATTCATAAATTTGACGGGATACAAATATTATGTTACAAGCCATGATTCTCTTAATTTTTGTTCTTTTTGATTTCTTTGAATTTACAGCATATATTCTAATATATTTAATAGGTTACAACCTTACAACTTCAAAGAGACGAAGATATTATTATATTAAGAGGTGATTTTGAGTTTTGCAAAGTTTCAAATATTGTTTTACATTTAAGTAAAATAATTGCAATTACATTTAGTTATTTTTTTTTTAAACTCAATTTTAAAAGTTAAATAAAATAAACTGAATCTTATAATTTTATGTGTATTTTTACATGTTATTATATAATTTAAAATTCAGCTACTCTTGTGAGAAATTGTCTCTCAAAGAGACAACCTCAAAACAAGAAGTCAACATCTTTATTTTCACCTTAATTTGTATTAATTGGGTTATTTAGCTCATATATCTAACGTGTCTCTTGAAGAAACTGTCATCATCATCATCATCCAACCCAGTATATTCCGTACATAGAAAAAACCATGAACAAGAATTGGGGAGAGAAGGACGGCGGCAACTCATACCCATAAAAGAGAGCGCGGCCAAAAAAATTCCTCGACTCGAAAAATATACGGAGAAGTAGGTACAATGAAAAGAAAACCTATAAAAATATATGAAGTAATTATTTCTTGATAAACTAGTAGAGGCAACAACCCCTAGTTGGCTCTCCCTAGTTTTGCCATTGCACATGATATTTTTTGAATAATATTCTTATAATGAATGAAGCTTAGTTTATTGACTATGAATGGCTTTTGTTCGTCCATCCATATTGCTATCTTTTTATCCCTTTTCCTTTTTCTTTTTCTTTGGTTATGTCCACTATTTTATTCAACTTTCTCTTTTGGATCATTTCTAAAAACTTCCTTTGACTTTCTTTGCATGATCTATTTGTGATCAAAATTTCAAAAATTTTCTAAATTTAAATTAATCTACTCATATCTCAAAATTTTCTCACAATTGGTATATATATGGTTGCATTGAAAAACATAAAATTATATGTAATAAAATAAATGAAAAAAGTATTAATTACTAATAACATTAATTGGTATAAAACTTGATAATAAATTTATATTTTAATAGTACCATATTGATTACATGATATATTTAATATTGCTTATACATAAACCTAGTGCTATAATAATAAACTAAATTCTATTTTTTTTGAAAGGTAGCCAGGGTACCGTTTATTTCGACCATAGGGTTAGAAAAAGAAGAGTAGCAAATAGTGTGAAAAGCACGTGATAAGGATCGAACACAAAACTCTTCACAACTAAGGTGAAAAGTAGACCAACTAAATTCTACTTCTATAACACTTTTTAGATATACAAAATGATCATTAATAAATGGCCTAAAAAAATTCAAAGTAACAAATAATCTCAATGTTAATTAATTAATACTCTATCTCGTTCCTTATTACACGAGCACTACATGACTTCTTGGTTATAATAATGGTTCTGATATCATGTTAAAAAAACAACGAACTTAACTTTATTTTTAAGTCATCATTTTGATTTGTTCAAAAAAAAAGTCATTATTCTGATCGTTGTTAATTTTATACTTTGTCCAATAATTATGTCATTTTCATATTAATATATAAATTATATTCTTTTCGTGGGTAGCTTTACCTCCTTCGTTTTCCCAAAACAGAAAGGCTAGGCTAGATGATCGACAACCATACTTGCATTGATGTTTATTATGGAAAGTTGTTTTCAGAATCTAATGAGGAGTGTGTCTTCCACTCTTCTCTAAGGGATAAAACTCGTTTTGTATTCTTGATTCTGAATTTTTGATAAGAGTATAAATATTAATTGGTATACAATTAAGCCTTTATTCCATGCCACTTACTTTTCTCTTAAGGTATAAAAAAAATTCTTCTTAGTTAATTAGATGGTGTAAGATTATTTTTATTGGGCTGATTCACATATATTTAGTGTATTTAAATGATCACTTACAATTTTAAAGTAATTAATTAGAAAAATTGACTAATTATATGAGACTGTCTCGTGGTGAGATGGTCTCATACAAGACGAGTAGGAAAAAGTCATCCAACCTTTTTGTTATAGCAATGGTATGATGGCGTATATTTAATTCTATCAAATCCCATTTTGGATGAAAAATATTTAATGACGTTAGGATAATAAAATGTTATATAGCATTAAAAAAAAGCCAAGAAAGGAATGTCCTCTTGTAGTCATGTTAATTTGTCCCTATAGATGAATGTTTTGATAGGCATAGTACATATGATTTTTCTCACGAGGAACAATTAATTTACGACACATAAAAGATAACATAATCAGTCAAATACTGTCCCAATCTTCATGCTTTCTGATTAGTGATTATGAACGATAGTATAATATGGGTTTGCAACGAGTATATTTTTTTGCAAATTAAAAAAAAAAGATAAATAAGATTAAAAACTAAGCATATTTTATGAAAAAGTGAAAATAACTTCGTGGATGAGAGTTAAAAAAAAATATAAGACATATTCAAAAATTAGAAAAGTAACACATTCATTGAGATAGAGGGTGTATACAAATAATTTGAGGCTTTAATCATCATCATAAGCATTTGATTGATTGATTGATTGATTTCTTTGAAATTATATCATCAGAAGCTATATGACGTCTTTTTCATACTTTATTACATTCTCTTAACATGAGTCCATTGAACTAAAAATATAAGTGAAGTCATTATAAAACACTTAATAAATTATGCTATCACGAAAAAAATAATTCTTAAATAAGAGTCCACTGAGGTAGAAGCATCTTAGCATTCCAATTAGTGGTAGTGGAGTAGAATAACTCTAAACTTGACCCATCTATGGTAGTCAAATAGTTATGTAGTTGAACTACAATTCATAGGAGCATCAATGTGTTTCAAATTCTTGGGGCGCATATTACTTATTTTACCAATAAGTTAATTTTTACATAATATGTCAGAATGCATTTCCTCTATTCACTCCTATCAGTTTTTAAAATTTGTCGTAAATTTAACTTTTAAAAAACTTTCACTTTATTTTATATACTCTCTGAATCTTATCTATATTCTTAATTTATTTTTTGATCTCATTCACACATAACTATTCCATCTCATTCACAAAAAAAATTATATGAAGTATCAACTATCTTATTCTATCGTGTCGATACCATGATGGTGGGCTAAATAAATAACCTAATTCGAGTTACCACATACAGATGCTTTTACCCTTTACCGTTTAGTGGTAGCTGACTACTCATTCGGTGTCTAATATGCTACAACAATATGCAATTAGCATAATTATTAAGAAAAGTGGATATGATCTCATTAACTTGTATGAATAGTGAAAATAGAAATATGTAGAGAGAAATTTAAGATAGTGATGAAAATACTACGTAAAATAGAAATATTATAAATTTTAAAATAACAAATAAAAATAAAAATTATAACAATCTCTTGTATACAGAGAAAGTAACTTTTAAGTAGAAGAGCTACTCTTATGAGGGACTATCTTTCAGTGAGACGACCTCAAATAAAGAGTCTATATTCTCATAATATATATGAGATGTACTATTTATCCCATGTGTGAAGTGCGTCTCAGTAAAACTGTCTCATACAACAAAATGTGTAAGTAGAAAGAATAATCGGGCTTATGGCCCATGGGCACATATGATTTTTATTGTCCCATTCTACTTTTTAGGATGTTACCAAGTCAAGCAAATAGTAAATCCCTCTAAAATTGATAGTGACAAAACAACTATCTGCTTGTTACAACTTACAATCTTTTTTCCAACTTTCCTTATAATGTCGCCATACTCCAATATTGCACTGCATAGGACTACAAAGACAAGAGTTGACACGATATAGAATGATCGATATTGAATAAATTTCAATTTTATAAGATGACCAAGTTATTATAAAATAAAAATCTAATATGGTTAATCTAAAAGATATGAAAGAAGTTATTAACATTTTAATTATTTTAGCCCGAGATTTCAGCTCGAGATCTCTTACAATACAACGATAGAACGAGGCAAAGTAGTTGATTTTGAATACTCGAGAGTCAGAGGTCGAGAGTTGAGAATCGAGGGCCGAGATCTTGCTCTACCCGGAAGAAAAGGGTAGAATAGTTTCACCAGAAAGTTACATGATTGAATGAAGATATCTGGCTAGGCTATTTTCCCAAATAAAGTTAGCACTTGCAATTTGCAAATATGCAAAGTGGACAATTAAGTCACTTTCTAGTGTGACTTCTCGACAATGCCCTATTGATTTTGACCTTACTCTTTTTTAATTGGACTTCACGGCCTAATAGAAAAACAAACGAACATAATGGACCCCAAAGCTTTGGTAGTTGCTAATTTTTGTTTAAAATAAATAAAAAATAATAAACAATAAAAATAATACCCTTATTAAAATTTGTCTTCATCTCACATAATTTTCTTCCTCCAACCATATTCTTCAATCCCAGGTGAAGCCAAGTTCTTGAACCCAATCTGATCTAACCTGAAAAGATTTACCTCATATCAACTTGAAGTCAAACCATATTAACCCGAATACAATCAATCTAATATCGACTTGACTTAGTTCCTACAACACTTATCTCTTATATAACCTAAATTCAAACATAGCTCGAATTGATATTGAATAGGCTAAAAACTAAACTCGGAAAAACCTAAACTCAAACCAACATGGAGTCAAACCTTAAAGTTAACTTGACAGGACTCGAATACAAAAGAAGCTCACCTCAAAGGACACAATCCAAAATTTGAGCAAGTCTCAATTTATTATAATATCGACACTTTTAACGTTTGGCATAAAAACGTTTTGTTGCTACTTAATCCCTACGACCTGTAGCTTTTGTTATATAAACTATTTTAGTCTATCACCTGGTTTGTTGCATTATCATTGTAAAAAAAAAAACCGCACCTATAATACCCTACTAAAATCTACAATTTATTTCTCCTTAAAGGATTAAAATCTATATTACTTCACTAAAGGACATAACCCCACCTACAATACCCAACTAAAATACCTATTTTTTCCCATTTCTAAACTCAGAGGTAGAGGAGTACTTCACTTGAAATTTAAAAAGTTTTCCTATCCACAGGTACACAAATTTGAACATCATAAAAATCACCTATGTGCATAAACGTACGATCTAAGTAACTTAAAACTCATATTTTGCTTTTGACACAAATAGGGACCAGAGAATTCAATCAAAAGTTATATTTCTCAAACCATTTTGGGGTATCATGTGTTCCTTCAGCTCATGGCCAAGGATTCGACCAGGCATGATTCAATCAAGATGTTCAGGTTCCTACTTAACCAGGCACGATTCAATCAAGATGTTTGGGTTCCTACTTGACCAGGCATCACCCCGACCTTGTAAATTATAATTTATAATTGGTTTTGACTTTTGAGTCAAATTCTAGGCATGAAATCTTCCAAAATCCAACAAATTATCAAATCAGTTAAGATAAAGATATATGAATAGTCTAGTTTCATAAGTCTAAATTTCAAAAATAAAACACAAATCAAGATAAATCTAGAACCTAGAAACTAGCAAGTTTACTTGGCAAATTCTCTTGAAGTACCAACTACCTACCAACTACCTACCAACTACCAAGTCTAACAATCAACAAATTTATTGCATTAACTTTCTTAATGAAATAAAAACTGTCACCACCAATCTTTTATATTTAACTCGTGTTGCAGATTAAATCATGATAAATGCAAGTACATATCATGTGTCACCGCAATTTACGTGTGCTATATAATGTACTTATAATTCAATTGACCAAAATAAAACTAACAAAACAAGATTTACCCGGAAAAAAAATATAAAATCAAAGTTGTACTATTTCTAATTATCCAAAATATACTAATATAATGAAATGATGTCATTGAATAGGACTGATAAAAAGTCTAACCTTGATTGTTGTAAGCAAATGCCTATTCTCCAAGCATTTCCTATACAAATTTTCAAGATAATTGATGTAGTAGTTAGAACAATTTTCAATTTCAAAATTGAACAAAGGCAAAGCCCCCAATACAGATAATGAGGTATATCATCACGCCCGCAAAAGAATATAATGTACAGCATGACGATGATTGTAATCTTCACACATTGATGTTATATTCGCTACAATATTATCAGTAAGATACAGGCACTTCATGTTCCAATTTGATAAGTAGCTCATCAATGTATAAGCTCCTACATTACTCTTTATTAGTCAAACTCGAAATTTTGAAATCATATACATATCACTTCCAGAAATCTCACCTAGGTAAATTAGTCCAGCATGAAAAAGTACATGTGTTGAGAAGTTATTTTGGACGCTGTGCACCCAGAGGGAACGAAACCTTCTGCAGAGTGTTCCGAAGTGCATCAGTCTTTGGCTGTTGAGATGTGCTAGGAGCATCAGCCTCTTCTTCTGTTTCCTCTAGTGCCAGGGGGTTTTGCATATTTGGTATCACTAGCTGGTAGTTAGGGCTAATCAGGGTATCTTCTTCAGGTGGAAGTGGGATTCCAGCGCCTCCAAAAGTTTTTGGTAGCGGTGTTTTGTTCTTATTTCTAGCCATCTCCAAAAAAAACTGTCCACGCAGATAGCAGAACTGTTAAAAAAAGCTACAGAATAGGCTAAACGGATGTGCTTAAATTACAGTACACAAACCACAAACACCTAATGAAACATGAGTATAGCAGCATTCCTTAGGTGTAATCTTTACAGCAAAACTGAGCCAATGAAATCGGAGTTTACAAGTCAAACGAAAAACACGTATGTTTTATTCTAAGAGATTCTCTCTTGCAAATCAAACTTCTCCACACCAATTTCTTACAGTTTAATTAATCAACAACAAAATAGGGAATAGGTATCCCAAATGGCCAAACAAAATCCAAACAGAAATGAACTCAATAAATGCACAAAAAACAAAGTAATTTTTCTCGAA
Organism: Amaranthus tricolor; assembly: GCF_026212465.1. NCBI lineage: Eukaryota > Viridiplantae > Streptophyta > Magnoliopsida > Caryophyllales > Amaranthaceae > Amaranthus > Amaranthus tricolor. The sequence continues at coordinate 355,716 of NC_080058.1, read as the reverse complement.
GAGAAAAAAGGGGAGCTAAGAATACCTCTCGTGGTGGTGGTTGTGAGAAGCTGGAATTCGCTTTTGATTGGATGGCAAGCTTTGTATCATCAGAGTCAATTGTGTCTTTTCCAGCATATTCTGAGTAAACTTGTGCATCCGTCAAGATGTCTACAACATATCTATACCACAGCTCCAGAAATTGGTGCACAACACGGGGCTCGTGCTCCTCAACACCCATAGATCTTAACAATGACTTCACAATTTTTGCATCCCTTGGCAAGTCTTCCTCTCTCTCTGCCATGACCCTCAAAACCTAACACTACCTGATGAGGATTGAGTTTCATCAACCGAGAGTATTGGAAAAAAGTTACACATCATGTATTCGTAAAGTGGAATCATAAATCACAAACAGTTAGCTCAGATAGCTTTAAGGGTGAAGAGAGGGAAGACCAAAAGGCTATATTTTAAAAATAGCTATTGGGATGGAAGAATTTGGAGGGATGGAGGAAGGAAAGGACTCATATCCATTGTTTTGATGGTAAATGGGGAAGGAAGAGAAACAAATTAACAGCATAACTCCTTCTAATAGAGTAAAAATTTTCGAATTGTACAGATTTTGAAAAAAGAGAATAATTTTAAGGAAGGAAAATGTTTTCAAGGTGTACACATTTATAACTAACAATGTCAAATCCTAAAGCCCAACAATATGTATGGAAGATAATAATTTTAGAGAAGGAAAACATTCTTGTTACTTCAACCTTTCCTCCTATTTGATCAAATATCAATATAATATACATCAGCAATAAGGTTTTATCTCCCAACCAATGATAAATAGTAGTAGTACAACAGGTGCTGCATAACTCCTTTGTTTTTGGATGTTTAGCACTTTTTTGGCATTTAGGAACCTACTGGCCCTTTCATTTACCTTAATCTTCACTCCCCTCTTCCTTCATCTCTACGATTAAAGATCAAGTGAAATGCATCTCAAAGACTCTAATTTCCATCATTGCACTAGTTCATGTTCATTAAGAATCAAAAAAACCCTCTTAAGAAAACCATTAACACCAAAACCACAAATCACATTGTATACAAACATCAAATGGGGGGCTGAATAGACTATAGGAACTTAGATTTTGTAGCTTCTAGGTGAACTCAAAGAGACAAAGATAGAAAAGGTATTTGTTTAGTGGCCGAGATGATAGCTTTTCAGCTCTAATTCACACCTATCCAGCACAAGTACTACAAGTGTCACACTTGTATTTTAATATTCAGACCTTTTGCTTCTCATCCCTTCCTTGTCCCCATGCCCAACTTGGAGCAGCATATATGCCAACATACCATGAATACTATGTTCTTGTATAACCTCTCAACACCATTGAAAAATCCATGACAACTAGCCATAACAAAGACCTCAATTCTTGACTAGTTCAGTAGTTCTACAATCTGAATCCCAATAGCAATTCGCTGATCTCTTAGTTTTCTCTTCCCCACAAAACATAACACTGACTACACTAAGAGATTGAGCCAAGTAATTAAATTTTCAGCAAAAGCAATTTATTTCCCGGAATAACAAATTACAACAGCAAAAACAGCAATGCTTTATTCCCATAAGATATGCTCCGCTACAAGAACCAAAGTGAATCAACTCATGACATCGCCCGTGACAATTACAGGAAACACAAGTTCACAGAATTTACCCCTCCCACAAATAACCTGGTTGATGTAAAAGCTAGAGTCCTAAGTTTCGACATCTCAAATTTATAATTCTGAAAATGATAAATTCTTAAAAACCTAATAATTCAAAATCTGAATATCCACATTTCATACTTACTACATCACTCGAGTATGGAAATTCTTCAATTTATTGATAAATTGGTCAAATCACTACTAGAATTTCACTACTAGAATTCTTAATCCCTCAATTTATGAAGTAAAAAACAAAACCAAAGGATTCAGTGACAGTGTATAAAATTTTCACACATAAAAAAATTTGAAAAGGGACAATATAAACTGAATTGCCAGGAAAAAAATCAGAAGAATACCAAATCGAACAACAGCTCAACCAAAAGAGAAAACTTCGCTCCGCCGCCGGTGACTGAGCGACCTCGAGTTTGAAGAAAGTGGTTGCGGTTTTAAGGTGCCTGGGGTCCGAGTTAATTTCGATTTTTTTTCCGCTCTTTTAAAACTTCACTGTTATAAACATATAATGTAATGATAACTGGAAAATTACACATGGTAAATCAAATTTTTTCGGACTTTTTCGTGGTAGATAAATCTTTCTTAATGTATATAGTGAGATTGACTTTTTAATTTTTTTCACGTGCTAGATAAAACAAAAGTTTTTCTATTAACTGAACGCTATTTTTATTCAACGTAATGACATTGTTTTCAACAAACAAACGTCGTGATCACACTAAATGGCCACATATTTCGAAATTCAATCGAAATAAATACTTAATTTAATGTGAAACTTAACATTTTGTGTACCACATGAAAAAGTTGGAAACTCAAGTTCACCACATGAATTTAGAAAATATTTGTGAAAAAGTCAAAACCTCAAGATCGATACGTAGGTTACCCGCTATTTTTTTTCTTTTGGATGCCAAAGATAATTTGATGGTTAGCAATTTAATCAAAAATTGAAAAATATATTTTACTTTTAACTATTTATATTTCTATATTAATGCACTTTTCAATTTATTCTAAAAATAAAGCTCAATTTAATTCAGGGCATGTTAGGATCCTAGGCCTGCCAAACCTGGCAGGTTCGGGTTCGGGTCCATGTCCAAAATTTTCAAATATTAAGGGTCTGAATTTGAATATGGGTATTTATATCTAATATCGAATATGGGTCTTTGTCAGGTCTAGTTGGACTCGACTATCCCTAAGTCTCTCTTTATTTGAGGGTTTAATTGACTATGCGCATTCCGCTTTGCCCACTCTTTGAAAAAGGTATGGTATGTACTTATCTTTTACTATCATCATATGGGTGTTGTTTTGTGCTATGCTACAATTGCCTTTGCATTGCTTCTTTATATATTGAGCTTCCGTTTAATTTGAAATGATGTTCTCCACTTTCCCATAGTCTTGCTCTTGCTACCATAATTCGCAACAACTGTTTTATAGATCTTTTAGGCATTTTTCAAGTTCCTTCCCTTGTGAACTAGCCCCACTACTAGATCAACATCAGAAACAGGGTATATAAAGACATTCCAAATAGATCAATATCATATTTTAAGTAGCAGCTTCAACGTTTGCAGCAAAGCTCTATCTAAACAGTCAGCGAGAAACCAGAAGCTCGCAAATTCACAAGTGATTTCAAGAGCACCAAAACAGAAATGAATAGTCTAAGAAGTTCAGTAAAAAACGCATACGAGATCATATAAGCAAACAGTTGAAAATTATAGTAATTAATATGTTCTCATAAGCATTCACCAAAGAGACAATGAAAACTTCCCGAGTTTACACCACAGCTCCCCTAGTACAAAATCAACATCATAACACTATCAATTACCAATACGAGAAAAGATTTATTAATGATGAATGAGTTTTATGCACTGCAATACACCACAGCAGAAATGACGAAAGGCTGTTCAAATACACCAACTTAAACAAAGTATTATTCGTTACATGGTTTACTCTTCCACAACCACACTGATCTGGCCTTTCTCGAGCATGTCATAGAAGGATCTCACTTTCCTTTGTTCATTCCAGTGGTGCATCTTCCACAAGGTACCAGCAGCCAAGCCAAGTCCCATCCCGATAATTATCTCTTTCACAACACTGGGGCCTTTCAATACAGCATGAGCAACCTTTGAACCAGACATTTTTATCAGCTGAATGTAGAACACTCCTACACAATAAGGGAGAGAAAGTAAGGTCTAATCATGGTACGCATTAGAATCATTGTTATTTTAATAAAAAAATTTGGGAGAAAAAAACCATGAAATAATAACTCCACTAACTTAGTAAAAGAGGGGTATCTTAGATATTATTGTATGAGTTAGTTAGTTGGTATACTCTAGAAGTAAACTAACGAAAGGAAAACTAATACAAATAAGCAAGGGAAAGTAGAGTAACATATCAAAAATAATGTTTACAAATTTGGTGAGTTTCATGCTCATGTCCTGAGACCACCTCGAAATGCTTGTATTTCAATCTTTCAGATATAATGCTTTGGATTATACTAATAAATATCCATTTACATTTTCACTTTTAATCATTCCATTCATAGAGTTTCTTGCTACTTTGTTACTATCTTGCCTACGAACTAATATTCTGGAATCTAGAACAATGACTGATCCGGTCTATTACAAATCATCAATAATAAAATGATAACTCTACTAACTACCCATCTTTCTAATTTTTTGCCATTGATTCGAAATGAGACTAGCATATAGATTTATCGAAACGGAGAAAATACTATTTTTTTTCATGCAAGGAAGATGGATGAGCGATCGTCACCCCGCTTTGCAGCCAAGAGTCCTATTAAATCCTAGGATATCATGAATAAACAATTCTCTGAAGGAACTTGCAAGGTATGCAACATACTGAAGATAAGGGAATTCATGAGTCACTATAATAAGCTAAAGCAGCCGGTGGTGATCAACATAGTGGTGAGAGGGGTGAGGATGGGAGTTCGTGTGGCTGGGCGTGGGTTTGTAGTAATGACATTGCACCTACTGCGAGAAAGCAAAGTATGACACAATGTGCTATGAGTAAAATGCGAAGGTAGAAAATTGTATTCCTTTAATGATGAGTGAATTCTTTGAGTGGCTCAAACTCTCAAGAGTTTCAACTCTATTTTTAAATACAAGCATAATCCTATTCTTCCCCTCCCCTAATACTTCTATATACAAAATATGGAATGGCTTCGTATTCAAGAAATAAAAAACTTGTAATTAAACTAAAATATTCTTTTTAGAGATATCTTTCTCAATTGCCAATATTGTTGTCTGTCCCTTAGCAAGTGAATCCTCAATTCATGAAAAACTGATATGCAAACTTCACATGCAAGCTAGTTTCCTATCAATCACCTTATAAAATAATCAACTTAAAACAATCATACATATAAACATACATCACTAGCTTTCTTTATAAGCTAGTAATCCAAGCTCCTTTCTTTTACATTCTAGGACCGTCTCAATCTTAATTATTGATTTGTCACCTCATCAGCTCATCTAATTGCTAAATTTATCCCACTCTTCATTTCTTCACCGAGTTTCTAGTGTGTTCTACATCATTCTATATTTTATCAACGCCATCTCTAACAAGTTAAAAATTGTCAATATTACATAAAAGAAATGCAAAACATTGATGATTGAAGTGGTAGCTTAAGATACTCAAATTTATCTTTCCTCTTTTTTTGTTGTTTGTTCAAGAACACATTGTCATGACTTTTTCTTTACAGTTTTACCACTCAATTCACTAGCTAGGGTGCCCAATTTTACAAAACTAGTGATCTTAAGCTACATTACAAGGTTAAAAAGATGAATGCAACAGTCTCATGCCATTTATTCATTTAATCAACAATAAACAGCAAGCCCACTCAGCTTGATGATGTACCAATCACACAAGTACAACAATGTCAACGCCTTCCTTAATCCCAACGATATAGGATAAGAAACAAAAATGCAATATTATTCATTTCTATTCACGGTTAAAAATTGAACCCCAAACAAAACAGACCATATTTGTGTCACACTTTGTTTGGATAACAATTTTGGAGAAAAAAAAGGGAGGGAAGGGAAAGAAAAGGAAGAGAAAGGAAGGGGAGAGAAATAGAAGAGAAATAGCTCTTGTTTGTATAGGAGGGAATGGAAGGGAAAGGAAGGAAGATGGGAGTTTTCCCAAAAACCCTTTCAATTTTAGAGTGATTGAAACTTTAACAAAAAGTATCCATCAAATCCTTCTAATTTCCTACTTTCCAAATCTTTTTCCTCTAATTTGCTATCCAAACAAGAGATTCTTTCTCTCTTCAAATTCCTTCCCTTCCTTTCTCTCCATTTCCTTCCATTCAAACACACCCTTAAGAAATTAACTCAACTAAAAGCTTAATCTGATTGTTGAAACTCTAGAAAATGTTATATACTTTAACACGTCCCTTCACACGAGAGCCCTTAAGAAGTTTGGAAACACCACGGTTAAATATTCTATTTTAAGTGAGGGGTGGTTGAAATTTGAAACTGTGACCACTAGTCATTGATTCATGTTAAGGAACTAATTCAATCAAAAGCTTAAACTAATGGTTGAGGCTCAAAATATCTTAAATACTCTCAACAATTAACATTCAATACTCATGCCCAAGAACCCAAAATTTCAATCCATCGGTTTGACTACAATCCTCTTTTCTCTAAAAACCCAATTTCATCATCTCAGGCTCTCCAAAAAAATCCCCCTATCCAGAAACCCAAAACAAAAAACAAGAACAAAATTTTATCAAATACTAAACCAGATAAATACTAGACAAAACAACAAAGAATTGATAAAACATAGAATAAAAAAGACAATATTCAGAGACTAATTAACATACACTAAATCAAATCCAACCCACAATCTAAATTTAACAAAATGAAATTAACAAGATGTTGACCTAAAATTGACCGGAGAGAATAAATCAACCGCAAGGAAAAAGAAATAAAGATCAGAAATAACTGGATGTTTACATAGATGTAGATCGATCGGTGAGAAAAAGAGAGCTTACCAGAAAAATATATGTAGAGATGATCAAATGAGAAGGATATGAGGATTGAGGAGAGAGGATTCGCGAAACTAAGAACAGAAACGATTGTTTGTGACTTTCTATTTATTTAAGTTAGAGAGGTCGGGTTGGGTCATTTTCAGGTTCGGGTCATATATAAATGGGTCAATAGACCCTTAACCTGAACCTGAACATTTAATTAAATGGGTCAAAAATTGAAACCCCGACCTGATCCGTATCAAGTCGGGTCAACCTGCTAATAATCCATTTAACTGTTTTCTTTCAGGTCATTTGACCAATTTGAGCCATATATTATATTCACATTTCATAATACAGACTATACAATATTATGCTGGAGTTGAATGTTTATGGCTAAAACACAGTATAATTTATGGCTAAAACTACTGCGAAAAATGTTTTTACACGTGATATACTGATATTATATCTCCTATTGACATTTTCAGCCATTAATGGCGATCCAAGTTACTGATCTCAATCGAACACAGTACAAGCTTCATAAAGAAAGATTCCAGATCTCAATCCAAACACCATTTTAGTGAAGCATTTTTATTGAGTTTTTTGAACAGGAAAACTAAGAATAATTGAAGATTGAATTGAACAGGAAAATAAGAGCAATCTTATGAGAATAAAGAACATGAAAATAAGAACAAGAAAAAATCAAAGAACGTATGAATCACAAAAAAAAAAAAAAAAGAGAAAGAGAAGATGATTGAATACCCGGCAAAGTGCTGGAAGATCAGGTAGATTGAATTGAAGATCACGTAGATTGTTGATGCTTTCAGAAGATTGAATCGATGCCTTTGATGGATGAGGAAGACAGAGACGCAGAATGCAAAGTTGCAAACGGCGCTATTCACTATTCAGTATTGAATATTGAGTTTGAGTATTCACTGCTTTCATGCTTTGTCACTTTTCTTTAGAGTTTAGACGTTTAGGTATAAGTTCGGGTTATGTTGGGCCTTTATTTGTTGGTCTCTTTAGGTTAAATATTAATGGTCGACCCATTTATTAAATGGGTCGACTTGACCTGATTGACCCATTTAATAAATGGGTTAAACATGTTTTTTTTAGGTTTAAATATTCAACATGAACCTAACCCATTTAATAAACAGATCAGGTCAGGTTGACCCATTTAATAAACAGATCAGATCAGGTTGACCCATTTAATTAATTGGGTCAAAAATCCAAACCCAAACCCGCTAATTTCGGGTTGGTTTAAGATCAGGTTAGCATGTCGGGTCAGCTTTTGCCAGCCCTACTTTCTAAGAAAGACGTCGGTTGAATCTACAATTGTTTGGTTGCATTGGCCGGGCTTTTTCCTGGCCCAATAGCTAAATTTTAGAAAATTTGAAATCTTTAGTGAAAAATTAAAAAAAATGAATCAAATAATCCAACTTTCAAAATTATTACGAAAATACGCGTGAAATTTCTAAACCTGAAGTTTGGGACTGTTCGCAGTTAGGTCATAAAAGAAAAAATAGTTGTTCGCAGTTAGTAACTGCGAACTATTTGACCTGTTTTGACCTGTTCTGCTCCACAAAAACAGGTCAAAATAGTTGTTTGCCGTTACTAACTTCAAACAGCTATTTTGTCTTTTTTGACCTGTTCGCAGTTAGTAACTGCAAACACCCCAAACTTCAGGTTTGAAAATTTCACGCTTACTTTTGGAATAAGTTTGAAAGTTGGATTATTTGGTTCATTTTTTTTATTTTTTGACTCAAAGATTTCAAATTTTCTAAATTTTTACTGCTTTCGGCCCGGTTGATCAGGGTTATCGTTTCATTCACCAAAATTTGAAACAAATAAGCAAAAATATATTAAAAAATTACATTATAACTAACTTTTAAAACTATTTTCTAAGATAAGCAGTTTTTTTCCAGACCTGAAATTTGAGGCAGTTCTCACTTAGTAACAGCAAACAAAGGCAGAGGGTTCAAAAAAAGCAAAGGGTCTATTCGCTGTTACTAACGGCGAACAAAGCTAAAACCTGGTCAAATGCGGGATCTGCTGTTTTTAGCTCGCATCTGTTTGTTGTTACCTAATAGCGAACAAAGACTAAAGGTCAAAAATAGTCAAAGTCTTTGTTCGTTGTTAGTAACAGAAAACAAACTCATTGACATTTTTAACCTCCAATCTTTGTTTGCTGTTACAAACAGCGAACAACCCCAAACTACAACTTTAGGAAAAAACTACTTATCTTAAAAATTATTTTGCAAAGTTTGCTATTATGTGAATTTTTTATATTTTTTTGCTTACTTGTTTTAAATTTTCTTCATTCACCAACAGCTCGTCTCTTAAGAAACCGTCTTTTTTAGAGACGTATATCAAGCCCAACCCATTAAAGATTATTTTTTTACTTACCGTATTCTTAATGTCTATTTACACTATCCTTAATGCTTACTTATTGTATCCTTAATGCCTACTTCTAATATCTTAAATATCTTAAATATCTATTTACATCATTTTTAATGCCTACTTCCAATATTTGAAAAATAATATAAGGGGTTGGCTCACTTAGAGATGGTCTCTCACAAGGATTTGTGATTCACCAATCGGCAGTGCTCATTCAGGTGCTCTTTTGAGAGACATCTTTTGTAAAGACGGTTCTCAAAAGCCTCGTCCAAATTTAATTTATATTAATTTAAAAAAAAAACAGTTGCTGAAACCAAAGCGCGTGTCAAGTGGAATGTGAAAAGTCACGTAATATATTTGGGGTATAAAAACATTTAGTTGGGGTTATAACATATTACATTTGGTGTTATACCAGTATATATTTGGGGTTAAAACATAATTTATTTGACATTATAACATAATATATTTGAAGTTATAACCCCCAAATATATGTTGGTATAACACCAAATATATTATGTTATAATCCCAAATAAATGTTATTATAACCCCAAAAATAGTATGTGACTTTTCACATCCCACTTAACACGCGCGCTTTGATTTCAGCAGCAACTTTTTTTATTTTTCTTAACTTAACATAAATTAGATTTAGGCTGGGCTTTTGAGAATTGTCTTTTACAAAAGACGGTCTCAAGTAAGAATTTGTGGTGCTCATTTATTTTATTTTTGGAAAATATCAATGGTTACCTTGTGTTTTTGCACTTTATCTTTGATACCCTTGTGTTTTTTCGATTAGCAATGGTACCCCCAGCATTTAATGCTAATTACAACCATGACATTATTCAAGTTTTTGCTGTTATCTTACCGTTAAATCCTTTTAAAAGGAAATAAATAACGAACTAACCATGATTGGTTTTAAAAAGGATTTAACGGCAATATAACGGAAAAATGTCATGGTTGTAATTAGCATGAAATGCTGCCATGCTGGGGGTACCATTGATAATCAAAAAACACAGGGGTGCCAAAGATAAAGTGCTAAAACACAAGGGTATCATTGATAATTTCCCTTTTATTTTTCAGCTTGTCTTGTGTGAGACCATCTCACGGTGAGACAACTTCAAAATAAAAAGCTCATAAGCTAAAAAAAATTTTATTATTTATTATTTAACCCAAGTATGAAGTATGAGGCATGTGTCATGGTGACGCTGTCTCATATAAAAATTTGTGTTTATTTTTTTGATAATGGCAGTGCTCATTTCAAGAAATACTTATATGATGATAGGTAAGGCTATAGCCTATAAGATGTAAGTTGTTTGGTAAAAATTCGAAATTAAAGTAAATCAAATTGAAATATGATTTTGGTTTAAATTATTTTAAATTTGATGTTATTTAAATTGGTTTTAAAAAATAATTGAACAAAATGAAAAGTTTGGGTGTTTATTATTAAGAAAACAAATGGTATTTTTTTTTGAGATCAATGGAAGAGAGAAAAAATAGCCTAGTAATTGTATATTAATATGATTTAGCCTGTTTATTTTGACAAAGAAAAACGTTAATTAGTAGGAGAATAAGATAACAATAAATGCTTCATATAATTCAAATTAGTTGATACACTTTTATTTTCACGCTATTTAAAATATTATTTTAACAAATATGTTTAGTTGCACATAATTTAAACTGATCAAAAGTTAATGTTAAATTAAAGGCATTGGAATTTAAAACGAATTTAACAAAATCTTTAAACTATGATTTTTCATACTAAGTTTGTAGAAATATATTGTCTGAAGTTAAAAGTAAATAAATAATTAAGACACACTAAAATGATAAATATAACAATTAGAAAATGAATATCAAGAAACATGAACGAAAAAAGTAGAAGTATGATAGCAAATAATAAAAAAAGAAGAGTGGTGATTTGCCCCATTTTGGAACTCATTGTAATCCTATAATTAAGACTAGATTACTTGCACCCAAATGAAGAATGTGTTCAAGCTTAGGGTTAGGGCTTGACTCTTGAGCCATAAGACCGTGAAAATCAAAGTTTGAGGTCTATTATTGTATGTCCTACTGTGCTACTTACATTGCGCGCAGCTGGTACAAAATTTTTAATTTTTGACCATAATACACTAATGACCTCTCATTCAAAATATAGTTTCAGTCCATGCAAACCGTGACCGGTAACACCTCCATCCGTGGTAAAGAAATGTAAGTAGGATATTTTCCACCGGCCATAGCTGCCATCAGAGGCAAAGGACTGACGGTACAAAAGTTGATCTCAGATTATATAGTCGATGCACTGTAATGCAACACCATATAACGCATGCATAATGCAATGACAAACATCACCTGTCTATTACTTCCATAGACAAATACCATTGAGTTCCCCTTTAAATACCATAATATGATAAACATCTCAAAAATGGGGTAATCAGATTCAAGTAATATTACAAAAAGAAACAGCCTAAGGATCACATAAAGCCAACCGTAAAACATTATCTTTTAACCAACGGAATAAAGAACTAGGACATCTTTCTTTTCTTATTACCAGAGCGAGACTTGTTATTGAATCCTCTAATATCGTTCGTTGTATCTGCAGTGTTCTGTTTCTTCCCGGCTTTCCTGCCTCCAAACCCGAATTTGGAATCTTTGAAATCACGGCCCTTCCTCTTTTTATCCATGCCCTTCTTGCCCTTGCCACTAAACTGTCTTGCCTTCCCACCAGATCTATCTCCAGGAGCCACACCAGGAGGTCCTTTACGTTTCCCTCCTAGTGGCTTACCATCTTCAAACGACAACTTCATTTCATCCTGATCATTTGCAAATCCGCTTCTTTGCCTCTGTTTTCTCCACTTCTTAACAGATTCTATCTGCTGCTTTTTCTCCTTAGCTCGCTCTTTCTGTTTTTCTGCCTGAACCTGTTTAGAAATTCTCTTTGCCTCTCTAGCCTTCCTTCTCTCCTCTTGTTCTTCTCTTTGCTTTTTCTCAGTCAATAACTTCCCTTTCACTTTTTCCATATGAGAATCTGTCTTCACCATCTCAGCATAATAATCAAAAGGCCTTAGATAAGGGAGCCCTTTTGATTCAAGCTTTGCAAAGGCTTCCCTGGTTCCTTGTAATGCTTGTGTGTAAAAAGACGCCTCGCGTGCAAGATCATCATTTACATCCACTTCTTGTTCTTGATTAACGACTATTGAAAGAGTATGCATCCAATCAACTTTATCAGGCCAACTAATCTCACTGAACTTATCAAGAAGACCTTCCTTATTGTTAATGGCAGTCTTTGAAGGTTCAGTTAACTTTATGTCATCTCCTTCTTCATCTGACTCAGATTCCTGTTCTGACTCAGATTCATTATCAAAAGTATCAAACTCCTCATCATCAACTGAATCATCTTCATTGATAGAAGGGTGTTTACTTCGGACAACCATCTGAGATCTCTAGCAAGTTCACCTAAAGTATAAAAAAGTAAATAAGATTTAAAAACAGGAGCTTTTCACAGAGAAGATACATATACAACAATGTAAAGTCTTAATCCTGACTTAGTGGAATCACTCTATGAATCAAAACAAATCAACGTGAAAGAATGTCACTATCAAAGAGTAAACTTCATGTGGCCCATCTTTCATACTAATCTATAGCTAAGAGCATCAATTTCAGCCATAGTTACATAGAACGTGGAACGTGGCTACAGGAACGTCCGTCGCTAATCACCACAAAATGCAACCCAAATCGCTCAATGTGACATCCCAGTTTAAAAGACCTTTTTTAAAAGGTATTTTGGGTTTTGGCCTTCATTTACAAATTAAATAAAAGAGAAGGTAGAAAAAAACGAGATGAAACCTAAAAATCAAAAAAAATTACACTTGAAAATAATTTCTTAAAGCAAAATAATCATTTTAATTTACTTTTTTTTTCAAATATATATTTTATACATAATGTATCTCGTACCCAATCGTTCCCGAGTCGATCTAGGTTGCGTTCCGTGTTTACGTTCTCATTCTCCGTTCCAAAACAAATATCGTTCCAGGTAACTATGATTTCAACAGTTTACCGCATATATTCTCCTACTCCATTCATTTCAATCTTTTCACACAATCAAACCCAACCATATAAACATAGTTTTATGGTAACACAAATTCTCATTTAAGTCGGTATCACTAGGAGACGGTTTTAAATTGGACTAAACAGAATAACTAAATTAATTGAAACATTAATACAAGATTTGCTCTTACAGTAAAGCCACCATAAAACTACAAACGGAATGGAAGTTCAATGATAATAAATTTAGAGCGTGCATAAACTGATGTTAAAACACAAGATACACAAATCATTTCATAAATTAAAAATTAGAAGCAACCAATTCAATCAGGGGAAGGCCAAGTTAAGACAGAAAAATAGAGAAATTCACATCTGCACCTATTCTTATCCAATCACAAGAAGAGAAAAGAGATCAAATATTAGTAGTGCAGAATTGTCCATGCCATGGTTTCCTAGACATATGAAAGAAATACCTTAGGCATAGAGCATTCTTCGACTCCATATCTAACATAGATAGATATAAACAAAAATGAAAAATCAAAGTGAAAATGTTGTAAAGGATAATGCCTAAAAGCCTTTGGTACTCTCCACTTCCTCAAGACATGAAAAAAATCTTCTCACAAAGACTAAAACATTATTTAATTAAGGCTGAAGGAAACAAAGTATATCCATGTTTAGATATAAGAAAAGACAAGAGAAAGAACAGCGCAGAATTGGTCTGATTTTACAAAAGGAAAAAATTTTCAGCATTGAACAGCTTATTCTGGCTCTTTGATTACAATTCAGTGAAACCCCGACCTGATCTGTAGCAGGTCGGGTCACCCATTTAACCTTGCTTTTTTTTTTCAGGTCATTAAACCCATATATTTCAGGTCATTATATTATATTCACATTTCATAATACAGACTATACCATATTATGCCGGAGTTGAATGTTTATGGCTAAAACACAGTATAATTTATGGCTAAAACTACTGCGAAAAATGCTTTTACACGTGATATACTAATATTATATCTCCTATTGACATTTTCAGCCATTAATGGCGATCCAAGTTACTGATCTCAATCGAACACAGTACAAGCTTCATAAAGAAAGATTCCAGATCTCAATCCAAACACCATTTTAGTGAAGCATTTTTATTAAGTTTTTTGAACAGGAAAACTAAGAATAATTGAAGATTGAATTGAACAGGAAAATAAGATCAATCATATGAGAATAAAGAACATGAAAATAAGAACAACAAAAAATCAAAGAACATATGAATCACAAAAAAAAAAAAAAAAAAAAAGAGAAAGAGAAGATGATCGAATACCCGGCAAAGTGCTGGAAGATCAGGTAGATTGAATTGAAGATCACGTAGATTGTTGAAGCTTTCAGAAGATTGAATCGATGCCTTTGATGGATGAGGAAGACAGAGACGCAGAATGCAAAGTTGCAAACGGCGCTATTCACTATTCAGTATTGAATATTGAGTTTGAGCATTCACTGCTTTCATGCTTTGCCACTTTTGTTAAGAGTTTAGACGTTTAGATATAAGTTAGGGTTATGTCTGTTGGGCCTTTATTTGTTGGGCTCTTTAGGTTAAATATTAATGGTCGACCCATTTATTAAATGGGTCGACCTGACCTGATTGTCCCATTTAATAAATGGGTTAAACAGGTTTTTTCGGGTTTAAATATTCAACCTGAACCTAATCCATTTAATAAACAGATCAGGTCAGGTTGACCCATTTAATTAATTGGGTCAAAAATCCAAATGCAAACCCAAACCCAAACCCGCTAATGTCGAGTCGGTTTCAGATCAGGTTAGCAGGTCGGGTCAGCTTTTGCCAACCCTACGATTCACAGCTTTTGGGAATTAAATTTTCACGAAACTTATTTTTTAAATTAAGTTGTTAAAACATCTTATTTTATTCAAATTTTCACAAACTTAAAACACAAATTCTCAAAAGAGTCCCACGGTTTCTATGAATTGAATTGATTGAGCTTTTTTAAAAAAAAATATTCAAAATATGCTGAAAATTTGAAATATATAAGACAATTTATTAAAAAAAATAAACAAAATAGTATAAGTTTCAATTTTATTCCAAAAGTAAGCGTGAAATTCCTAAACCTGAGGTTTAGAGCTGTTCGTAGTGCAGTTAGTAACTGCGAACAGGTCAAAGAAGACAAAATAGTTGTTCGCAGTTAGTAACTGTGAACAGCTATTTGACTTGTTTTTGTGGAGCATGTTCTTCACAGTTACTAACTGCGAACAGGTCAAACCAGGTCAAATAGTTGTTCGCGGTTAGGTCTTTTTTGACCTGTTCGCAGTTACAAATCTTGACTTGTACAATCTTTATTTTTTTGATAAATTGTCTTATACATTTCAAATCTTCAAATAAGCTTTGTAGCGTTTTTGTGTCCGAGCTTAAAGTAAGGTCTTGTTTGTTATTAGTAACAGCAAATAAGAAAATACCATGTTAAAAGTCAAAAAAATTACCCCTAAATTGTTTAATTTAAGGTCATAATTAATACCTCAAAATTAATGTTTAAAAGTTATAATTGATAATTTATAATTTATAATTTATAATTTATTACTTGAAGATGAAAATTGATCAATTTAAGGTTATAATTGATGCCTTTAACTTCTAAGATTATAATGGCCTCTTTAAGATTATAAATAATTGATCATTTTATCAGCTACTCTTGTGAGAGATCGTATATCAAAGAGACGACCTCAAAACAAGAAGCCCACATTCTTATTTTCTCTTGAATTTGTATTAATTGCGCAATTTAGCCCATATATCTAACGCGTCTCTTGAAAACATTATTTTTCACAACAATTTGTGTTGTACTCCTTATAAATTATCACTCTAGGGTCAAAATTGATCATTATAATGTTATTGATCAATTTAAGAAGGTCATAATTAATCTATTTAAAGTTATATACTTGACATTGATCACTTTAAGAAATTGATCATTTTTAGGTCAAAAATGAGTAGTTTAAAAGTCATAATTGATTCATTTAGGGCTCGTTTGGTTAATGGTACTAAATAATGATAATAATAATGATTTATGGTGTAAAAAGTTCCATTAAAAGTTTATGTCATTCTCATGGTGATGAAACTTTGATCATAAAAAAGTTTTTTTTGTACAAACTTTCATTACCACCTAATACCACCTCTTCCAACGGTAATGTGTTGGAATGAATTTTATGAAAAAAAGAGATGATTGGAGTTGGACAAACATTACCATCAAGGTAGACAAGAGATTTTTCAAGTAAAATTACACTGGTTTTCACTCCCATTACTACTGTTTAATATCACCTACCAAACGGGTCATTAAGGTTATATACTTCAAGTTGTATTTAATCATTTTAAGATTAGAATTGATCCCCTTTAGGTCAAAAATTATGTCAACTGAAAACAAACCAAAATATCACCAAATTGAAAATGGGTCAACCCTATGTTTTAGTCTCACTAGGAGACCGTCTTTCATGATAATTTGTGAAAATATGCACTTACAATTTTAAAGTGACCAATTATAACTTTAAAGTGGTCAGTTACAGTTTTAATAGTAAAAAATTAACATAGGATATCAAATTGTATTTAAAATTTTTTGATTTCTGCATGACCGCATCTAATCGCATGACAATTGCAATATCCAAAATATTGACTATTTGACATCCGAAATAAAGTTATGCAAGTCAAATTTAAAATTCAAATATCTAATATATGATTTAGCTTTAGATATTTAAATTTTCTAACTAAATATCTAATTCGATTTAAAACTTAATTTTTAAATTAGATCCTGAAATTGGAATAGAATCCTTGAATTCAAATCCTCATTACCATCATCCTACCCAGTGTACCTCGTTCATAGAAAAACTATGGACAAGGTCTGGAAAGGAAAGGACGGCGGCAACTCATATCCATAAAAGACAGCACGAGCAAAGAAGTCCCCCGACTCGAGAATCCTCGAATTCAAATCATTAAATAATTTTGCTTAACCCCGACTAATGATTAGCATCATGTATCCCTTTCGCATCATGGTTTCATGATTTCATACCTCCTTGTATACCTCTTCCTTCCCCCTCTTGATTCTCTTCTGATTGTTTGTTGGTATGGAGAGTTGTGGGGCAGATACAGGGCGGGAATGGAGTGGGAATTAAGGTTGGTATTATTGTGAAATGTAAAAGGTATACGGTATACCCAATTGGATAGTCGGAAAATAGGGATTGTTCTAATTTTTAAGGATTGGACAGATGTGAATATGACATTTTACCAATTATGGTGTCGTCAAAATTACATGTAAAACGAGCACAGACAACAAGTACAATACATTAGATTGTAGAATAACAGGACGCACAAGCACAATAAACACGAGCAAACATTTCACATTCACCTATCCGTCGAATATACATTGTTGTAGCGTAATCATAGGAATCACACGATATATAGAATTGCAAGTAGATATACGAAACAGGATGCATTAAGTCGCTGATTCTGTCATGCACCGATTAGATTAGGCAACACATTTTCATTTCCTTAAGCTACATGGTTTTGCAACAAGATCTACAACTATTTAATTAGTCTGATGAACTACACAGTTCCGACTAACATAAAACTAGATAGATACACTTCACTTGAGACTACGCTTCTCTACCCATCCTTTAGGGGGATAGTCCTGCTAAGATGGGTCTAGGACCAGAAACTGCGTGTATGAAGTTGTCAAAGGGGCTCGCCGGAGGCAATCTCAAAGTATTAAACTGTTCATGGGATCCTGTTTCCACGTTTACACCACCAACACGAGGCGAAGTCTGTCAACAGAAGAAGCAGATCAGATCAACAATTAAGAGTCCAAAAATGACGAATATAGGTTTAAAATAGTTTGTCCATTACCACCACTTACGCTAGTTTATACTTTGTACGAACCAAACTTAATGTTTCATTTCTTTCTCATATTCAACCAATTTTCACGATAGTACTTGTATATGAGAAGTTAAATGAAAACGTGGCGGAAGTTTTACAAGATCATCATCATCATACCCAGTGTATCCACCTGAAGATTACTATGATCAGGGTCTGGGAAAGGAAGGAAGGCGGCAACTCACACGCATAGAATGAGATCGCGGACAAAGAGTCTCTCGACTTGAGAAAAACTTTTTAAGCTAAGTGCTCTTAGCAGTTTTTGACCCCGCGTTCTGCTAACACAGGCACATTTCCTGAAGAGCATTTCAACCAACCGCTCCAAACAAAGGTTTACAAGATAACTCTTACACTGCTTTTAAAAATGCCAAATATCGGCAAACCAAGGCTAAAAACGGCGTCATTCAATGGGTGGTAGGCAGGTAGCTAGTGAGCAAAGAATACAAAATATTGAAAATGATAACTCTTATGAGCAGGACGTGTAGATTCTAGAGTGCCTAACCAAAATAAGAGAAATCTTTCGGCAACCCTTTCTAAATTCAATATGCAGGAAGCGATAATAGCAAGTACTTAGATAAAGAGCGAGATAAGTTAAAAGCGCTTACTGGGTTACTTGTAGTGGGTCCATCTGATGGAAAGGAAAATACATCGCCAGAGGCGGAGTTTTCCTGGGCCAACCAATTAGAGAGCTTTTTCCTAGTGCCTGTCTCAAGAGCTTCACATTGACCAGCCATCATACTGTATGATAAGGGAGAAGTTGAGACTGGCGTCCCAACTACTTGTCCAGCAACTTCAAGTGCCTGAAGATTTACAAAGACATCACGGCGATTTAGTGAAAAAGAAGTACATTTAATCTGTGAATTTGATATAAAACATTTCAATTTGTTACACACGTCTTAAAATGTTTTTTCTCCAGAAAAAGATATGCATACTCGTAAGAGTACGGACCACGACAAACCTAGACAGTAATGCACACAAATGATGAAAAATCTTGGTGAAAAAAAGCTGATGGGGGTGTTTGGCAAACGGCTGATAGCTGGTAGCTGATGGCTGAGTACAGTGGCTGATTTGACCAGTTGATTTTATAAACTAGTTTGACCACCCAAACCTTTATCTGTATCAAAATAAGCTAAAACTGCCAATTAGCTATTTCGCCAAACAACCCCAATGTCTTTGTTCTTATCAATCATCACTTATTAAAACATGCTACGGCAAAAAAGACAAGATCCAATAAGCTGAGGGTAAAGAAACATTAATATGCACACACGCGCACGCATAGATAGGCAAACACATATGCTCCACTATATCTACTAATTAGTCAAAATTAGACTAAGCCATTAACAAGGCAAATCAGAATTCATAAGCCATCTAGATAACAGTATGTTCCAAAATATGCTGCGAGATGTCTAATTACAAAATGCCTACACGTGGAAGCCAAAAAAAACTCACTGATTCTAAAAGCCTTCCGACGCTAATAATATGAGACTCTGAAGGGGAACGTGGCATTTTTTGACCATAAACATTCGAAACAGGTAATGAATTGGTCACGTCGTCTTCAACAATTGAACTAATAGATAATTCCTGCAACACGATACTTTTTATCAATTACTAAGAATCTTGACAGTTTATCAGGAAGCAAAAACAAATCAACTAACAGTAAATATTCCAACTTACACCATCCAGAGAAGGCGACTCCTTCAAATGGCGAATAACCTGAGTATGATCTAGTTCTCGTAATTCTTTGGGGGCAAAGATGAAGGCCTCATCAGGCGAGAACGTAGCAGATAGCTGATTTAGGAGCTCTTCCTCCTCTACCTAAAAGAAGACAACCAAGCATTTGCATGTTCAGGTCTGCTTAAGAAAGGTTACAACATGTTGAATTACATTCAGCTGCCACACGTACCTTAACAGTACAACAAAGATGTCGCACTATAATGCCCAGCATAATCTTATCATTTTTGTGCTTTTCTCGTAATTCAGAGAGGAATGAGATAGCTGCTTGACTATCTATTGCTGAACCATATTGTCCGATATCCTCTTCAGATTTGACAAAGACCTGAAGATCCTCATTGATACACAAAAAGGGATCAACCTGCAAATTGCGAACACGTTAGAACAACCGAATTATCTTTCTACATGGATTCCTGAATGATTAGTCCTCAAAAACCAAAATAAACCCATCATTATAAACGCACAATAACTGATTGGTATTGGACAATAATCTTAACTTACGTCAGATGGAACTTGGGACCTTAGAAGATCACTCAAATCGAGCATGTGGTACATCCTGGCAGCAAACATCAGCATGGAAGTGGATGTTATAAACATTGATCTCCGACAAGAAGGCGGAAGCATCCCTGAAACTCCAAAATTGTTCCGTCAACCATGCTAGGATCCAAAAATGAAAAAACAGAATTTGAAGTTTGTCTTTAGTCATACCAGAATCGCTACACAATGATACATTTCTTAAAGATATGGGAAGTTGGAAGAAACGCACAATAACACTGTGATTGGTATTCTGCAAGTAAAAAAAACGATTAGTGAAAAAATTTGCAGGACTTCTGAAATGCTACATACACCAAAAGATCAATATTTATGAAAGCATCGTTAAATTAAAGTCATCATGTTTACTTGACTGCATCCCCATTTAATGAATATAATCATGAACATCGGTACAGCAGCACGAGGAATACGAGAGGAAGAAAAGGTTAATAGAGGTGTGAAGACAATAATGGATCAAAGACTAGTTTCACCTTAATGTGCGAAGATATGAGCATCAAACAGTATGAATGAGCGATTGCCTCAAAATTTGATGGTACATTATCTGAAAGATTCGCTTGTATCCAAAATCCCGAAAGCAGTTGTAGTATCTGATCTTCAGTCAGCTTCATTATTGAAGTTTCCTGCAGCAATTTAGAATCTTTAGAAACTACTCATAATAATGGTTGCACTTGCAAGAGTACTCAAAAAAAAATTATACATCAGAAAAGTTGTTTGTTCCAGCTGTCCGGTCAATAATAGAGCTCAACTTGGAGAAGTTAGGGGAGCTGCGGCAAGTCCATCCCTGCTTAAACTCATCCTCCGGAACTTCTCTACCACTAAACTCATCTACTCCACCATCCACAATCTTTTCTCCCGTAAAATGTTTTTCTTTCCGAAGCTTATCTAGTAAATCAGTGACTGAAGCTAATGCAGATCTCCTGTTAGACTGCAATATCCTTGTTTCATAAGATCTCCAAGAACTTGGGAACAGTAGAACAGAAAATATCTGATGACCCACAACACGTGCTTCAATATCAGTGTGCAGCATAGCTTTCAAAATATGGATAAGAAGGGCTTCGGGGAAGGCCTGCAGAGTATACAAGTTTTTACTGTTTACGCAAACTTTATGGTACTAGAGAAAAGAAAGTAATCGGAAACAATCAACCCTCTCCCTATTTTTCATTCCTTCACCCAAAAGAAGGGAATAGAGGGAGAGCAGGAATCCAAAGACTCTAATATGAACGAGAATTCAACCCAACTAAAGGTGTTCATTCAGGTCATCAGGTTGATTTTAAGTTAGGTGTTTCGGGTCGGTTTGAAATCAAATTTTGTGTCCATATTGTTTTTACATAATTGTAAATCATTTTTGAAGTCTGGTCAAATCGGATTCACTTAAAATATCGGGTAAATTTCAGGTCATCAAGTCTGTTTTGGACACACTTCAAACCAAAAAATCACAATTCAACATTGAAATTTACCAGCTGCAAATGGGAGTAGACTGCCACTGATACATGAGCAAGAATTAAAACTGAACCCAAGGTTGCCCTGGCAACAACTCCAACAGAAGGCAACTTCTCCAATGCGATCACCATAAAATAAAACAACGAATCTGCATCCCGTGTCTGGATGGAGAAGAAAAAAAGATACAATATTATGAAAAGGAAAGAAAAAAAAAAAGAAAAAAGAAAAAAAAAAGAGGCCATCACTACAAGCCAAAAAATTGGACTCACCCCTTTTGCAATTTCAAGTAAACAAGACTCAATTGAATTTTGTAAGTGGATATTCAAGTTGGCCTCTTCTCCAATTGGACCAGCTATTGACTGGAGACTCTTCCTCAAGTGGCGCAACAAGTCACTAATGCATCCAACATCAGATAAACTTGCAACAGATCTAATCTGTCGTGCAACATTCGCAGCAACTTGGACAACACATGACTTAACTGTGGGGTCATGCACAACATTTTTGTGGTCCATATGACGTATTATGCCATTCAAAACTACCTGCTGATTTTCTGATAGACAAGAAAACCATGAATAAAAAAGGAAACTTGGCAAAATACAGATATATCAAAAAGAGAATGAGCTGAAACAGCAGAAAATATTATCCTTCGATTCTTTTTAATAGCTACACTTCTCTGAAAAAACTCACATAAAAAGGAAGTGTAATTATTAAAGAGATGGAGGATAGTAGACCAATAACTTCTATTCAATTTCTAGTTCTACACACAAAAATATGAGCGATCATTTTCCTTTCATAATTTTCCTTCTCCGCTAATACACTCCTCACTCCTCCACTTGCATGCCCCACCCCCATCTTTCTCTCTTTATCTTTATCCCAAGATCCACTCAACATAGTGTCCTATGGCTTTGTCCAATGTGCAAGGTAAAGGCAAAAACAGAATCCTCCACTTGCATGCCCCACCCCCATCTTTCTCTCTTTATCTTTATCCCAAGATCCACTCAACATAGTGTCCTATGGCTTTGTCCAATGTGCAAGGTAAAGGCAAAAACAGAACATATATACCATGAGATGTTAACATGGAAAAGCGAAAATACACTATCAAGGTGAAAAATTATCAGTAATATAGCATGTCTGAGAAAATGGAAACATTAGCTAATCGAATCTGTGAACCAAGTCTACCTGGAGCTTCCATGAAATAGCACAAATCACACAGAACTGTGACCGCCAGTCCCTGCTGAGTAGACCAGTGATGCCCTGTATCAAAATATATAAACATAGGCTCTAGAACTGGACGCATAGTTGTGCTCTCTTTTGCAAGCTCCGCTAATCTTTGGAGACAAATTTGAGCCCATACTCTTGGATTCTCAATCTCCTCTCTGGGAAAAATTTACAGAACCAAACGATGACTTAAACTTTTATTTCAAATCCACAAGTGTTTTGAATTAAACATGGTTCGCCACCATAACAAATCCACATTTACAAAAATATTACTTGGTTAACGAAGAAAAATTTTTCTTGTCCGGAGGAGGCCTAACAGCAGTACAGCAAGGGCTTGCAGCACCGGGGACAGCAGAAACACCTCCTGAGCATCTAACAACCTCATCCAACCAGTGATGACGTGGTTCTTCCCTTTCCTCATTGTGTAATTCTCCTTCATAGTCATCTAAAATGACTTGCACAATCTGTGGTTAGGACACACAAGACTTGATGAGAAACCTTTCCTTTTTTACATATTGGTAAACAGGTTCAGTTTCCTACGACTAGACATAAGTGATGCACAAGATGATAAACAAAAATATAAAAATATATAGTAGCCTCCAATTGCATTTTAAATATGAATTATCTGAAGTAACTTATAGTTCCATTATTGGAGTATTGGACACTAAAAGGCTGCAAACAATATAAAACAAGAAATGCTAGGGTATAAAAAAAGCCTATATAACTTTAAATGTTGTAATCATCAATTAGAATGGAATAAAGATAAAACAAATCACCCCTTAAGCTACAGAATGATTCGAATTGAAACAACCTCATTTAATAATTAGTATTAGGCATATTTAGTATGCGATGTATACATAATAGCGGTGCTAATATGCACTAGTTTCTTTCATCGTTGTCAAAAATTTGTGTACTAATCAACAAGAGAAAATAAGAACAGCATGGCTCAACCACAAAATAAAAAAAACATAACAGTGAACATAGATTCATAATACAGCAGCGCTAAGCCCTCAAATCCATCAAACATTTTCAAATTATCCGTAAATATAAGTAGAAAATCTTCCATTAAAATAAAAGGATAGATAGCAAGCTATGCAAGTACTACAGATAACATTATATAAATGCCAATTGCGAATAATAGTATAAAGACCAACAAAATTGGGTAGCGCATGGTAATTATATTAACACGAAAAGATGCACTGCCCCCATTAAATCCATACAAGCTGCCAAAGAAACGGTCTTATATCAAATACAAGAAAGCTGATTTGAAATTACTAACCTCATCAATACTATGAAAAATGTGAGAAAACTCAGTCATGTACCATACCTGCAAGAGAAATTCTGGTTTAATTGACAAATACAATGAAGAGAACATAATCAATTGTTTGTATACTCATAATGTGAGATGATTCTAAACATAAGTAAAGAGCTAAACGAATCAATCTTGCAATGAAGACCAAAAAATTACCATAGCTGAAAGGCACTGCAGGCACGAAGCTCTCAAGGCACGATTTTGATGTTCTTTCCCAGTCTCACGAGCTATAACACACACCTTGGTAACAAAACTTTCAATATTGCGAGCATAAGTGCCATCAGTCTGCGTTTATCAAATTTTAGTAAGCCGTAGGAAAAAATGAAGAACAATCATAATAGCAGAAAAATACTTAAAACGGCATATTACTACTGCTTCAACTCTTTTGTTGCGCCCTGGTCCATGGACCCACCATTTTGTGAGAGAAAATGATAAGTACATGATGCAAGTATTAGTATATACGGAACTATGAGGTCATTATATGACCCGAAACATATCAACATGGGAGATCTTTGGTTACTACATTTTTTCCATTGTTTAATGCTGTTGTTTAAGATTTACACATTTTATCCGGATGAGCATCTACTATATTCTCCTACGCTCATTAAGACACATAGAAGAGGTACATAGTTAAATAAGAGTAGCATATGAAAAATTATAGCATTATTCAAATCACAACTGTGTATAGACAAAAGCCAAAAAACCTTGAAAGTGCAACCCTCAAGTGATCCAGCAAGATAGTTAAACACATTCTTCTCTATTACATGGAGAATCCAATTTTTAATGGTTTAATCTGTGCATAATTGAACCATTGACAAATCCCACACAAAGTAGCATATAAATCCACTTTATTGTGAAGTGACCCTAGCAAAAAGTTCCGTTAGCAATAGATGTTCACAAATGACCCTAACATTCTAACGAGATTATCTGAAGTGATCAGTAACAAAAAATACAAAAAGCACCTCGTCTTGTATAAGACCGTAATTAGTCTATTTCTTTGAGTGATCACTCTAAGATTTGTAAATGATCACTTTAAAGGTATAAGTGATCACTTTCAGATAATAAAAAGTAATCACTTTAAAATTGTAAATGATTCTTTAAGATCATAAGTAATTACTTTAAGACAGTAATTGTACATTGGGCCAGCCCAATAAAAATAGTCTCATCATGAGACCGTCTTGAGAATTAGTGTAAAAAAATAGGATTATGACAAAAGCCCTGAATAGAAAAACTTGCTCAAAAGGCTATGTAACTATATTTGCAATGGAAGTTCACAAATCAAGCTTAAAATAGCCATTCTTGAACACAAAAGTTGCACTTGCATAACTAGTATTCAATATTGATACCCATGAAACAAAGAAATTAAATATTCCATTATACCTGACTATAGATAAATCGAGTTAATGTTTGACACCCAGCTGCCTGTATCAAGACTTCCTTTGAATGATCCAAAACCTCATCACTTAGAAGCAACAGACTGGCAGCGAAGTATGCCCTGAAGAGAAAATATAAATCCAGTTACAACAAGATCTCACTAAGCGGATTGTCAAACTTTCCTGGTGCATAAGGATATGTCATGCAAAGAAAAATAGGCAGCTTAGACAACTAACAAGTGACAAACTCGTCCATTATTGACCGTGAAATAATCATGATTGTCAACAAATGAAATTGTTAAAACAGGCTAATGAAAGAAAAAATAATAAAAGATTTCTTTCACCCTTCAACATATTCAGCTACCCTAAATCAACATTGATTAATAGGTCCTTCCGACAACAACACCATACCATTTTTAATAAGCAGAGAGTGATAGGAAAGCTTACATTTGTTTCCCACACATACATAACAACTTATTATAAGCTTCCATGATAGTGCCAACAATCTTCACATGTCCATACCGTAATTCTCTAAAGAATCTCTCTTCAAGTTGTTTTGTAATCTATAATCATATTGTAAACCCAAAAAGAAATTTGTCGAGCATTAAGAAGTAGACTTAACTGCCTCAATCAATAAAAAAATAAATATGTTGCAAATCAAAATTTACCTTAGGGATACGAACAGGATTTTTGGCAGCATACTCACATAACTTAACAAGTTTCCGCTCGTTTGGCTGAACATCCTGCACCGGAAGAACAAACCAAAAGATGGTGAAGGAAAGTCCTCTGAATAACCATTTTCCAGATTTCACCAAAAACAATATATTATCAACTCCTCCACCAAACACAAAAACAGAAACTCAAATGGAGCTAAAGATTTTGACTAACTCAGTTCTTTTCCATTCGTATCCTAAAACTATTGAGTCTTATCACATCTTAAAATCACTATATTGGTGTTTTCCCAGTTATCGTCTAAAGGTTGAGGTTGTAACAACACAATAAACATATACAATAACCTATATACTTGCAAAAATCCTACCAAATAATAATGGTATCCATACATAGTATGCCAAAATCTCTCCATTCAGAAGAGCACCAACATCAAAAACAGTTATCTATGATGATCTTGATGAAGGCTGGAACAACAGTCATAAAGTAAGAATATGCCTTCAAACTCGATAAAAAGGCTACAACTCCTTGTATATACTTCTACTACAAAAAACCAACAGAGAATCTAGATTTGTACCTGCCTAGGCCTTAACTCGTCATTTGATAAAAAAGCCTATACGGGTTGAGTTGTGTTACATAAGAAGAATGGTAGTCAAGTTGTTCATATGATTGTTCGGCCCATCTAATACTAGTATCATTGATTCACTTCTGCAGACAACTACAGCTAAATCCAAAAAGATTTGCTATTGCAACGTCATATCACAACATCATACTATCAGAAAACAATATACAAACACAACCAAATGAGCATAAGCTTAAACTGTATAGTTCCATACTCACAGGAGATTTGGGAAATATATCAGCAATTAGCTTCTTGTAGCGCTTAACAGGTTGCCTGGACCTAGACCTTAAAGCAGGACAGCAAACACACATACTCCCACATGCTGGGAATAATTTCCGAGAAATAACCCCCATTTCCTGCATTTCCCCAAATACAACCAAATCAGAAAAAAGTTAAAGCCTTTTAACAAAAAAAATTAAGCAGAAAAACATAAAAGTCACAAAATGATAATAGTTCTACATAAGTACAAGCACCAAAGGGAGAAAAAACATCATAAAACACAAACCCATATGAAAAAAACAAATCTTTTGAATGAACAAAGCAACATTTCTAGAAGTACAGTACTATGTCTCCAGAAAGTTTCAAGATACCCACTTTTTTTTTTCTTTTGGCCAAAACTATAACATGATACCCACTTTTTTAGCTAAAAAACACAACCTTTTTCTAGCTACATATGAACAAGCACATCCTAACATAAAAAAATGAAAATTTAAAAAAAAAATATTAAAAAAAAAAAAAAAAACTTCACAAATAATCAAATTACAAACTACCCAGAAAAAACTGCAAAAATGTTGTTTCATACAAGAGTGTCAATAACAAAAGATGGGTATAAGGGAACAGAAAATAAGACAGACCCAGAATTTGGTTGTATGATGTCTTCCCTTTTTCCACCAAATGTAATTAGAAAAAAGAAAACAAACCCAGAAATTAAGAGGCAGATCTGAGGGAGTAAAGGAGCTCCCTCCTAAAAGTATAAGGGTATTTTTAATATTTGAGTTAAATTGTGTTTGAATTGAAATGGAAGAAAGGTAAGTAAATGTAGAAATGATGAAGGAACAAAAGGTAGAGAGGAAGAAGAAGAGGGCGCATGGTTTGAGGGAAATTAAAGGAGGGAAGAAAAAAGTGAAAGGTCACGTGATTGTCTTCAGTATAGTTTGAGCATATGGGGTGTCAGATTTGGGGAGATTCAACTGTCCATTTTTCACTGCTTTCATGCTAAATTGCCAATACTACTGCTTTCTTTCTTAACAACTTACTTCTCTTGAATTTGCTTCAATTTCACTCTTATCTTGATTTAACTCAAAAGTATTAAAATAAATTCCACCATCTAAAATATATATATATATATATATATATATATATATATATATATATATATATATATATAAAATTATGTAAATGAAATTAACTCTGGTCAAATTTTGAAAATAAATTTATAATTATGTAAAAAAGAATCATAGATACAGTATTTGCTTTTAACCGACTTAAAACATCTGATGCGTAATTGACTTAATGATTTGAATAAACACAACTACACTCTCCTATAATGCCCTTATGAGGATTCAACTATTTACAAATTTGTCATCATATTATGGCAATATCAAATAGAACATTTGATTAGAATATTAATTTTACTTTGGAAAAATTATAATCCAATAAATTCGTGATTTTCCTACAATAATCCCACCTATTAATTAACCATGAATAATCCCAACTTTAAAGGGTATTTTCCTAGAGTAAACCTAGTGACCGGATGACTTGTTATAGCAAGTTTTATTTTTATAAAAAAAATAAATTAAAATAAAATGTTCAAAAAAATTTATGAATTTTTTTATTATTTAGAAATTTTTAATGTAAAATTTCAAAAAATTTTCTCTAATTTTAAATTAATTTTCAATTTACTTTTTGGTGAATTACCTACTATAGCAGGTTATCGGGTTATCTAAGTTTACCCTAGGTAAATACCCCTTAAATTTGGGATTATTGTAAGAAAATCACGAATAGATTAAATTATTCTAGGTAAATTTTCCTTTTACTTTTTGATGGATTTTTTTATTGAAGTTTTGCTCGATGTAATGCTAGAGTTTGTTAAAACATTTGATCTAAGATACACTTAATTTTTGTTAGTGTATGACCCATGTTGGCTTGAGTAGTCATCGATG
The DNA here is from genome assembly GCF_026212465.1 of Amaranthus tricolor. Classification (NCBI taxonomy): domain Eukaryota; kingdom Viridiplantae; phylum Streptophyta; class Magnoliopsida; order Caryophyllales; family Amaranthaceae; genus Amaranthus; species Amaranthus tricolor. The sequence goes on along the minus strand of NC_080058.1, from coordinate 326,638 downwards.
TAGAGAAGTGTTGAATTGCTAATATGATCAACAATTTATTTTTAAAAGATGTTGATTGTCATCATTTCTAATTTAACTTAACCAATAAATTTTACTCTTTTCACCGTATGTTATCTCTACCTAAACCGTAGGGCGTGAATTACAAATTTAATGGCACTAATGTCGAAACTTTTATTTATTTGGACATTACTTTAAAGAGTTAGTAGACGAAAGAAATATAAAATGAACGGATGAAATAAATTTGTGATCGAAGAGAGCATTTAATTTGTACATAATTCATGTTTATAAAATAGGAATATAGTAAAATCAATTTGCCACCATAAAGAAAATCACTTCCATATAGAAAATGTGGTTTTTATAAATGAATAGAAAATGAGGGTTTACGGCTTTTTAAAAGTAGTGTACTCTCTTAACGTTAAGTGACATTAGTCAATTCTAAATAACACTTTTTCAATGAAATTAAGGACAATCATGTATCGATTTATAGTAAACTACAACAAAATTATGATTTAGACTTAAATCTAACGAATATGATAGATCTAGGCATTAGGGTCCTTAATGTGTTATTAATAAGTATTGATCTAAATGTTCATATTTGTATTTGCATTTTAAGATTTAATTAGGTCCAAACTTGATTTATAGCTCCAAAATAGATCCAAAAAGTATAAACTAAGTTTATATTAGTAATAGGTTGATCATAGGCTGAATTTTAAACTAGCGTGTAAAATATGTTCCAATAGATCACACAGTTATTCTTAAATGAAATCCTAACTCATGTATTTTGTAAAGAAATCAACTAAACTAAACCTAACATTACACCAGCAAGAGTTATGGCTCATTCTATGCTAAATTATTGCATTAGATTGTGTCTACAAGTAGCATAACTCAAATCACCATTATACATATATACGTTGAGACGAATCTAATAAAATTCATATTCAAATATATATTTTTAAATAAAATATTTTAAACGTAATCAATACAATAAAACCTACTAATACAAGCATACAAGCACCAATAACCTTTTATATGGTTGGGTTGTGAGTAGCGACTTAGACTAAGTTCTAGTTCTAATTTAGATTTAGCATGAGTAATGCACGTGGAAATTATCAAAAAAAGACAAGAAGATAAATCTAATTTTAAGCATCTAACCAATAAGTTGGGGTCTAAAAAGGTGAAAGTTCCAACTCATTTGACAACAACACGTACTTCTATTGTCATTTCACATTATAGTCTTCCATGTTACACTATTTTCCATTTTCCAACTCATTTCATCTCTTAACACTTTTGCATCTTATCTTACTCTTAAAAAATTAAGCACTATATAATTTTTTTGTTGTCTTATACAAAATCACATTACTGATATTATCTATAATCATCACATTACTGATATTATCTATAATCCTATTAAAAATCGAGTATAATTTATTTCTCTCATATTAATACGTATCATTACTCTTTAAAAAGATAACCCACATACATACCTTACTAAAATACTCATTTTCTCTCTTATCAATGATTTGAGGCAACCCTCTCGACTCTCGAGTAAGAAATTCAAGGGGACGAATGAGTGCTTTTTGCATTTTTTATATGAACATGAAAATCTTAAGTCTCATATTCCTCAAATAAACATTCTTTGACACTCCTATATGTTTTAAACATACGCAATGAAACATGTTTTAACTTTTAATGATAGTAATTTGGCAAAAAAAAACTGTAATATTAGCTAAACCTATCATTTTTGAATTGCAATAAGAGAAGTTGACTTAAAATTAAATAGTAGAGACATTTGAATTATTAACAAAGAGAAAACGGCGTGAATGAATGTGATGACGTTGTCGTAAAAAAGAACATGACAGAGTAATAGACGAATAAAAAAGAAAACAATAGTGATTTGAAAAGTATAGATAAAATATAAAGAGAGAGAAATAGAAAGCATTATGAAACGAGAATTGGGGTAACCGTGATCTGGTACTCTGAAACGTAGTGATGAAAGTCTAGGCCTTTTAAGTTTGAAAATTAATTGTTTGTGTTGCTTTCAAGTTATAACCATTGAAAAACAAGCTAAGTAGAGTACTTGTTAATTGTTGACCCTACCAAACATCAGTCCTCACTATCCACCACTTCTATGCTCACTTTCACATTTTCCTTATTTTCTATCATCCTCCCTCTATCAATTCGCTAATTCTGGTAAGTTTTCTTGGTCTTTTAAGGGTCGATCTGCATCTTATATGTATTTAATCATCTGATCTTTGTTCTTTTTTCTTGTTCTTAAATTTATTATTTCCACTCACTTTTTCTTTGTTGAGAATTTCGTGGCTGTGAAGTAGGTTTCGTCAGAAGAAAAGATTATTAGACCTATGATCCCTTTGTTTTGATTTGGTGTTGAATGTTGTTTAAATATGGGTTCTTGAGTAATTTAGGTTTTAGTGTGGGTAGAGATCAATAATATGATTGATTTTTTTCGGTATTTTCTGGTGATTTTCTGATATAGATGTAGTATAACTCTTTTATCAATAAATTAATATAAATTTCCAAAAAAAAGGTGGGTTTTTCGTTTTTGGACGAGTATAATATTGAGTGAATTTTCTGTTGAATTAATGGTCTTGAGATACAATGGGGTTGGGATTAGGAACGATTGTTGTGGATTGCATTCTACTAGTTTATAGAAGGCAATTTATAGGAGACTAATTTGTATGTGTTAATTTGTTCCCCTTTTGTTTGATTGAATTTTAACCTAAACATTCAAGTTTTTGTTAACTGTAATATCTTAAATCTAATGTAAACATTAAATGTTTTCAGTCTTGTAGAATTGTTGGGAAATGGGAATGAATTTCTATTGTTGAATGTATATTTTGTTGCCAATTCCTGTTATACCAAGTTAATTATGGCCATTTAATCTTTGTTGGGGATGATGCCTCTTGATGAATTGTTTGGTTCATGTAGCCGACTATGAAACCATATTGTAAGGATTATGGCTTTGGCGTTGTTGTACTAATATACCAAGTTAACCAATGGCAATTAGTTCTATTTTTCCCATCTAATGCTACAAAATTATTCTCAACTCAAGCAATAGTTTGATTAGAATACTGGTATTTGTGTGTCATTAGAATAATTTACGGACTATAATCGAAACCTTGATATTTCCCATGTAAAAAAGTAGAACTCCTCGTCAACCTTCTTTTACTTATGGTGAGACCAAGAACTCAAAGCTGTAATATTATCACCTCATATAAAAGAAGAACTTAAATTAAAAATGAAATATGGCGAATGATCCACAATCCACATAGACATTTGAATTTTGCCAGTGAGAATCACGAGGCTTGAGTTTTTTCCCATTGTTTCCAACTAAATGCTAATGCTGCTAAGGTGCTGCATACTATTAGTATTCGTCATTGCATTTCTACTTCATTCTCAGAATTTGAACTGTTGTGGAAGACACAAGTTGCTTTGTCTGCTACTTGGCCTTGATTGGATTGCTTTAAAGCAATTGCATTGAGTTGCTAACGGTTGAAGATCATATCCACAGCCAATCAAGTGAACTGAAGAGCTCGAACTGTTAAAAACGAGGGAGTTGTGAGCAGGGAGACACTGAGCTATAGACAGAGGAAATCAGGAAACGGTCACTGGGTTTTCTTTTAGGGGTTTGAAATTGGGTGGAAAATTATTTTTTTGTTATAGTCAACCATCTAATGACACAACTAATTGTTTTTTTGAACAAGCTTTGTTCTGGCATACTGGCTGGATATTTCATATCAGTGCATGAGATAAATTTGTAACACTATTGGGAAAAATAAAACCAAATGGCATAGCTAACTTGAGTTGAAAGTTTTATGGCAGTAGTTGGTAAAAGTTCCTTGAATAGAATTATATTGCATGAGTAACTCGTATTAGTCAAAGATCACATTTTGGTTTAGTGTAGTAATAGTGATTGTATTGTGTTGAATGAGAAGCGGTCATATAACATGTTCGTAAATGGTTTATGATGTGATTTCTTTTCAGTAATCTACTACAAAAATATCCATCAAATGATGGGGGGTCGTCGAGATGCTTTGATGAAAAGCGCCAGCAATATCAGCAATCAATCACTTAGGGGATCTCGGATTGCCATAGCAATTGCAATTGGTATTTTTATGGGTTGTGTTTTCGCCTTATTTTACCCTCATGGTTTCTTCCATCCTTATCCTTCTTCCACTTCCAGTACCACCCGCTTCTCCCAGTCTACTATGCAGGTAATTTCAGTTTATACTCTTCAACTATTCCTGTTTACTTTCTTTTATTTTGATCTCTTTTCTGGTGCATGCCCTGTCTTTTTTCAATTGGAAAATCTTAATTCAGGATCAAGATTGACGTATGATTAACGCAATCATCTTTTTGAAATTTAAGTTTTTCTGGACTTATGGAGGACAGCTGGTCTGTTCCAGAAGTGGGTTTTGTTGGACATTTAAAAAACTTTCTCATCAGCTACATGTATCTTAACCTTTTAGCATCCTATCAAGGACATTTACTTTTGATCGTGTTGACTTAGAATTATTTGATGAGATGTGTTTCTGTGAGATTTCATCTTTCAGGATCCTTTAGGACTATTAAGCAGCGAGATTTGGGATTGAACTTGACTTAGTTGTAATTTGATGGCTGGACATTGTGGTATAATGTCTATTAGATAGTTGGTACTTTATGATTCTGGATTTTCATGGTCTTCAATCTATTAATACTGTAAGTAAGAGTAATTTGTAATTCCTGACATACAGGATTGTGAATCTGACGAGCGAATCAATATAGTGAAGGCCGATGTTGTGAGGTTGACAGAGAAAAACGCCGAGTTAAGGAAGCAAGTAAGGGAGCTGAATGAGAAATTGAGGTTGGCTGAGCAGGGAAGAGACACTGCCCAGAAGCAATTTTTGGCACTCGGCAAGCAACCCAAGGCTGGGCCTTTTGGCACTGTCAAGGGTTTAAGGACGAATCCAACTATTGTACCAAATGAATCTGTAAACCCGAGATTGGCGAAGATCTTGGAGGAAGTTGCTGTTAGGAAGGAGCTAATTGTTGTGTTGGCAAATTCTAATGTGAAAGATATGTTAGAAGTACAAGTATCTACCATCAAGAAAGCTGGAGTAACCAATTATTTGGTCGTCTCTTTGGATGATGAAATAGAGACTTACTGCAAATCCAATGGTGTGGCGTTCTATAAGCGAGACCCTGATGAAGGGGTTGATGCAATTGGCAAGTCTGGGGGCAACCACGCTGTTTCCGGATTAAAGTTCCGAATTCTAAGGGAGTTTTTGCTGCTTGGTTACAGTGTTCTTTTATCGGATGTCGATATAATATACTTGAAAAACCCATTTGATCATCTTTATCGCGATTCAGATGTGGAGTCGATGACTGATGGTCATAATAATATGACAGCTTATGGGTATAATGACGTCTTTGATGAACCGGCAATGGGTTGGGCTCGATATGCTCACACAATGAGAATTTGGGTTTATAATTCCGGCTTCTTTTACATTAGGCCAACAATTCCTTCCATTGAGCTTTTGGATCGTGTTACAGATAAGCTTTCTAAGGAAAATGCGTGGGATCAGGCAGTTTTCAATGAATTCCTATTTTATCCGTCTCATCCAGGATATGAAGGGCTTCATGCTTCTAAAAGGACCATGGATTTCTACTCGTTCATGAACAGTAAAGTTCTATTCAAGACTGTGCGGAAAGATCCTAACTTGAAGAAGTTTAAACCAGTAATCATCCATATAAACTACCATCCTGACAAGCTTCCAAGAATGAAAGCTGCTGTCGAGTTTTACCTAAACGGGAAGCAGGATGCTTTGGATTCTTTTCCCGATGGCTCTCAATGATGAAGTCAACTAGTACAACTTGGCTCGTATTCATCATTTTTGTCACGAATACATTGATGGGCGTAGCGGCACGTGCACAATATTGTCTGCCTGTTTTGGAGGTAGTTCTAGGGAGATGCTAAGATTTCTTTGCTTGCATGATTATGTCCCCTTTGCTACTCCTTTCTAAGGCTGTAACTTGCATCAACTTGTAGTTTATGTGTATGAGTTTACTAGTTGTTAAAATGCACATGTTCAACAGCTATGTCTTTTAAGTTGGTCCTTTTGGTTGTGTATTTAGAAGTATTGTTTTGCAGGTCCTTATTGTATGAGCAGAGATGTAGTAATACTGTCTTCTATTTTGTTAACTAGAAATTTAACATTTCATAGCTTCAACATAGTTTGAGGGGTTTGATGTACGTAATTATATACTTGATGGTAATAAAGAGGTTTAGAGGTTTATCCATGTAACTCTTAATAGCAAACATAATCTATAACTTCAATTAAATATGTTCATAAATGGATTTGGATTTAGACTTTAGGTTGAAATCTGCAGATTCGTTTTGTTCGACCTGCTCAAATCTTGTTAAGGAAGAGCCATGTCAATTTTTTATTTAACTATCTTTGTGAGAGATTATCTATTTAAGGAGTTAAAATAAAAAATTTATATACTAATAATTTATATAATTAAATTATATTTAATCTACGTATAAAGTTTATCTCATCTCAGAATCAAATGGTTTCATACATCTATTTGTCACCTCGATATTCTATTTTAATTAAGTACTTTATTATTGATTTGAATGGAAGAGGTTGAAGCTTAACCTAAATTGCAAAATGTAGGGGGGTCAGGATTCCTAGTAGTAGCCTTGTAGGCAGTACTCCCATGGATTACATAAAGCAGCTAGTCAGTGACGTTATGCCTACGGACCCTCCTTTTTCTTATTCATTTGATTTGATTACAGTTGACGTTAGTAATTAGACGTTTTGACATGATTGAAATTTTGATTGTTTTTAATCACTGTGCACCTCACTCTGACTCTCTGGGCTACTCCCTCTTTTCCGCAACAAATCAATTTTGCAAAAAAGTTTTAAAATTATTAAATTATTTCATGTACTAATTATTTGATTTACGTCTATAAGATACTTCTTCCAATTCATCACTAATATTCTATTTACTTTTTGGATATTATTCATCTTATACTCTTAATTTATATTTTATTATTAATCTATAAGTCAAAACATAGTCAAATAAAATCTTATTTGATTCGTCTCAATACAAGGATTATTTATATCAACTTTTCTTAATTTTTAATTATTCACAATTAGAAATATTAAGAATTAAAAAAGTGCATTGAATTGAAGGGAGTAAAAGAGATAACCAAACTTGAATTTAAATTTATTAGATTCAACTCTTTGTTTGAAGTATTCTAGGAGTATAATTTTAGTTGTCTATCAATATGTTTAGAATCCATATTGACATTTCATGATTAAAAGTACTTTATAAATTCTTTTTATTCAATTGAGAAAATCCAATCAAAGAATATACAATTATAATTTACTTAGACGGATTTTATAACAATGTTATAAGTAATCTAATCTCTCATAGGAAGACTGACAAAGACTCTTGAGCGATACTCAGTCTGACATTATGCGTGCTGCACGAATGCTTAACGATTCACGTAAATTAAAAGAAACAAAAGAGTACTCACTTAAGATCTTAACGATTTGTGGTAGGTTAGGTCCAGTTTAACTCGACAAAGATATGGTCAAGAACAAAAATACGGCTGGTATGGAATGTGGACACGAATCATGCTAATACTTCATACGCCTTCTTATGTTGGTCTAAACATGCTGCTTAAACCGGCTAATAGCCTAAAAATAGTTAGGCTAGGTTATGTTGCCGAGTATGCATAGTTGCATCCGATTACTTCTCAAAACAAGTAATAAGGCTAAACATGTGCAAAAAGGTATATGATTTCATACATGACTATTCCCCGGTCCTCCTAATGTTAGGACAACGCCATGAAGATCACTTCTATCTCTCAACTCTTTATCCCTCGATGGAAAATCACGAAAGATGGATGAAGAGCGTTCCATAATGTTTCCTTGAACGGGTTCATGCCTGAATGCTACACCAGCATTTCTTATGGGCTGAAAGATTGGACTCTTTTCATGAGTTGATTCTCGGTTCATACATTGCTGAGTAACAGGAAACTGACCGAAGCTACTCTGGCCTCGACTAGCTCCATTGTACATGATATTCGGTCCCTGATCATTGATATAGACATTATCAAACTTATAAACTATGCATAAGCTTTTAGTAAGAATTCGAGGAAGTGAAAAAGTTCCTTACCGGAGCAAATAGAACCCCTCGAAATATCCTTCCATTAACGGTTGCTGTCATTAGGTAACCAGAATCAAAGGATCCATCCACTTTCCCTTGCACTTCAGCTCCAATCTGCTCGGAAAAATTTCAGTGATTGAATATAAAAGCGTAATAGAAATCGAAAATGACATATTTGATTATGAGAAAAATTGATTACCAAATTTGAGGTGATATTTTGGTTTAGATGTCTGCCTTCTGCTGTTAGGAGTTCCACCTCGGTTTTGACAGTATGTGACAACGGCAAGGAATTACCATGTCTTTGATTCGGTCGATGCTCTCCTAAGATGTAGACATCGGGCAGAGCTTGTTGGGTTTTCTTCGGAGTTTTGGTTGGTTGATTCGTGGAGGGGAATTGTAAACTCTGGTTTTGATTTTGAACAGTTGTTTGCTCTTGATCAGAGTGAGATGGCGAGGAATTTTGTGAGACCGAAAGCGAATGCTCTTCTTGTTCTGGTTCCATCTTGTATGCAAGATTTGTTATGGGCCGTCTTTTATTTGTTCGGAAATTTTCTAGCTCATGTTTCTTTTCTGTTTCAATGCAACTTCCTAACAGCATTGTCTTCTGCCACTGATGAGCATCCGACAATCCTCTTTTCTTCCGTTGGTTCCTGTGATTTCCGAAGCTCTTGCACATGGAAATATTGTAGCTGCCATTTGAATGCTCGTTCCCGAGTTGTAATATCAGGAGTTCTCCTAAAGGGCGCTCGTCCTCTCCACAACTATTAGCGAAAAACACACAAAGAATAGTGCATTAGACAACATAGATCACAATTCACACGCCGGTAAACAGGATTCAGGAAAGATTCTAGATTTGTCGTAATATCCCTAGTTGTTCGAATAACAACAAAAAAAATGCAGCCAAAAGTCAAAGACAGCATTTTCCGTGTTTAGTGAAAGCGTTGTCTCAGACAGCATTTTTCCCCTTATCTGACCAAAACCCACTTCCCAGCCCATTAGGGTACAAAAATGCTTCCCTTGATTGCGTTTTCCCTAAAAGCTTATTTCATAGTTTGAAGTGCACTCATTTCTCCAAATAGTTTAAAAAATAAGCTTTAAAAAAATTCCCATTTGATACAGGTACTTGATGTAAAGAAATAATCCAATTTAAATAGCTTTTAAACATAGTAAAAAAAGAAAAAAAAAATACAAGAATGAGATTAAGGTAAAGGGTCTAACCCTCCATATATGAGGATGTCGGAGTTTGTAACAATTGCGGTATGAGAAAATCGCCCTTGAGGCGTCTGGCCACAAATCACAAGCTTCGACCATGAACATATAGTAGTGTCCAAGACCCAAGCATCATTGTAGTATTTCTTGTCTCCAACTCCGCCTACAATATACACCTAAATAACAAGAAACTGGTATTTGAGATTGCTGCATTTAACCTCAAAATCTCTCACATTGACGTGCGTAATGTAGTAAACTCAACATTCTCCAATATGCAATCCATAATAAATCGAAACCATTTGAAAACAATTAGACCATTCAAAATTGAGGGATACTGGGAGGGATCACAAACCTTGGTCCCAATTTTCACAGCAGCATGTCCTGCTCTCCGACCAGGTGAAGGTCCTTGAACATCGAACTACAAAGAGAAGTCACAACAACAACAACGAATGAATTTAGCCTATTTTCGCAATCCACACCATTTGTTTTATAAACGAAGATTGAGGAAGCTTACCCTAGACCATGTCAAGGTATCGATATCAAACACATCCACATCACCATGATAACGATCCCCGCAATCTCCACCATAGACGAAAACCTTCCTCCCAACCGCCACATTGATATGGCTATCTCTCGGATGAGGTGCAACACCCTTGACCATAGGGGAAGTCCAACTCAAGGTCTTAAGATTCAAGAAGTGCAAATCATTCAAGTAGTTTCCTACACCTTCTCCACTCCCACCGAACACGACTAATAGATCGTCTCCTACTAAGGTCGCAGTGTGACTTTCCCGAGCTGAAGGGTAAGCCCCCGAACACAAGGGTTGGACCCACTCCTTCGAGTCAAGGTCCAAGATGTGAAGGTCATTGACCTTCTTAGAACCATTTGTGCCTCCAAAGACTACAATCCTGTTCCGCCACATTGTGGCGGTGTGGCTATCTCGTGGGCCTGGCCCCTTACCCGTGGTCACTAGAGTGGTCCAAGACATAGTTTCTAGATTTAAGACTAAGACATCACTGAAGTGCATACCACCACAACATCCCTGAAAGTGAACAAACAATAGAAATTTTACATAGTTATTGATCTTGCCCATTATAACTACATCTAGGTCCACCATTCAATCTAGCAACATGAATTGTAAATTGTTCAAGAGGTTTTCATAAGAAATCAAAACTAAGGTATATTCTACTTAAACAACTTTCTGTAAATTTATATTGTAGAAACTGTCAAATTTTCAGTTTATGAATTCGTAGAGACGTTCATTCGGGTCATCGGGTCAGTTTAAAATCGGGTTTTGAGTCCAAATTGATTATTTTACATAATTTTAAATTTATTTTGAATTTGGGTCTAGTCCGGCTTGGTTACAACTTACAATAACGGGTAAATATCGAGTAATTAGGTTTGTTTCGAACAAGGGTATTAAGTGTACAACATTTATATTAACGTAATGTCTCTTATCATGTTAGTTTAAGCTCTTGGGTGTAATAGTCTGATAGGATACAATATACTATAATATATCATCGCCTTACAACCCACCAAAAGCTTAAGCTATTGTTCATAAGCCCATGATATTATTAGTGCAATAGCCAAATCAACACTTAATGAGGGGTGATATTGATCATCAAATGGCTCAAACCATTGCATATATCATTGGTTATAAAATTTAATAAACATAGACAGTCTAAACTCTTAATTACCTATAACATACAAATATTGATTGACTAGTACAGGATAGACCGAACAATCAATTGCTCATTCTTGTTGAATCAACCCAATAGATGTTACACAATTAAATATTAATACCATTTTTATCAAATGACTAGTCATAGCCTAGGCAGACACAAGTTTGCATTCTTATAATGTAATTGAACTAGGGATGCAATCACCAAATTTGAATAGAAATGGACAAATGGTATTACAAGTTCATAACAAGAAAAAAAGTCATAAAAATCATGCACATATATTAAAAAAAAAGGAGAAAAACACTTACTCCAAAGACATAAACATGAGTTTGAAAGAAGCAAGCAGTATGCCCCCATCTTTCAGAAGGATTATTAGAACCAATAACTTTTGGGTACAACCACATTGCTTTCTTCTCTTCAATACCCATTAAATTTCCCAAAGAATCCATCTTTTTTCACCTCTATATATCACTCCCTATCTCCTACTTAAGAGTATTTATTTGGTATCTATAATATATAAAAAGTAATACTACTTCACTTAACAGTAGTAAGATTAATGGAGAAACTGTGGTGAAGTCTGCAGGACATTAATGGTAGAAAAAGGAAGACTTTATTAAGAAGATATGAGAAATTGAAGGTATGAAATTAAAGAAAATAAGTGTAGTTAGTAGTAGTAGGAAAGAAGGCAGTGTTATGAAAATGAATAGAAACATGAAAAGATGGGTGCTTTCAACTCCAATTGTCACTGTGACAACCAACACCCAACACCCAACTCTCTACAGGCTATAGTGGGACTGTTGTTGAATGTGGTGTTGAAACTTAAAAGGATTTTAAATATAACATCATTCATACAATACAATAATATTCATACTACCTCCAACATTTGAATTCCACGTTCCGATGATTGAGTTTCCACCTTATTTATTAATCACTTATTTTATAATACAATTAAGTAAGATTTTATTTAATTTGAAGGTTATATAAGTATATAACAATGATGTGTAATATATTGATAAATTATCTTTAAGTAGAGAAATTTGATAAGCAGGCTTTTAGGATTTTAATTTTTTTGTTTTGTTTTCTTTAGTATAGTAGTTGTTTTGTTATTTTATAATGATTTATAAATCACGATGATTGATTATGAATTTATGTGTGATTTGTCTTATTAATATCAACTTTTATAGTTTTATGCACAATCAAAGAAATTAATGATAAAATTAGTGCTTTAACAAATATACCAAGTCAAATGAAATATTTAAGGTGAATAATAGAGACTATTATTTAGGGGAAATCGTGTATAAGCGAATAACAAATTAATTATGACTCGATTCGGATAGTTACATATTATTTGTTTTATTTAAGTATACTTATTGAATATAGCCTTCAAATTAAAATTAATTATTATTTATTATTTCCTTCGTTCTTTAAATCTTACTCCATTTGACCATTGTGCACTATTTATCAGCAAAATTTGACTCTTATATATGTCGATAAATTAATAAATAATCATATAGAATCTTGTTTGAAATATCTCAATCTAAAATATATTAATTTTTAGTTTTTATAATTTTTTGATAAACATAAATAAAGATAATAATAATTGAAAACGAATAAACGATTAAAGCTATGCATTAGGAATATGAAAAGTTAAATGCTGCAAGATTTAAAGAATGAGTTCATTTAATTACTTGAATTATTAGAAAGTTTAAAAAAGAATTAAATTAATTAAAGGTCTACCAATATGACATCGTATAATATTTATAATCTGTTATTGTTGGATAAAAATAATTAAAAGTAAGACTAGTATAACCTCCGTTTCATAATACTTACTGCTGATAGCAGGTGAATAGTAAGTATTATGAAACAAAGCAATATTAATTATGACAAATGTGAAAGGGCTTGGATAAGTAAAGCTTAGAAGAATTTAATTGAAGTGATGTAAAATCATGGAAGACATGACATTTGACAGATGGGAAGAGAGTCTAGTATGTGAGAGACTGATTTGTTTTTGTTTTTTATTTATTTTTAATTAATTTTATTAATTTCTTCTCCCTGGTTTTCTTACTTGTCTAACTGAAAATGATGGTATATAGATGGGGGTGATGCATCGGGCTGTGGGGAAATCATATCAACATTTTAGAAAGTTGTGTCATTTTAGGTTTTTAGTCAAGCACGGTGCTTGGATTCTTGTTTCATTGTTGAGTTTAACATTTTTTAAAAATAAAATTGTAAATAGGGGAAAAAATTAATTATTTTTCATAGGTTGTGAAGATTAAGTCTTTGTCATGCTAAAATGATGAAAATGAAAATTCTATTGAGTTAAGTTAGATTCCTACTTATTTGTCCTGATAGGATTGAATTAAAGAAAAAGATAAGGATTTTTGAGAACGTAGTGATAAATAAAGAGAGAGAATAAATTGTATGTATGAAATTAAAAAAGTTAAAATGTACGGATGAGATTAAAAAGAAGTGGTAGGTCATTATCTAAAAATAAAAATGATGCAAATTGAGTGGGACGAATTAAAATGAAAAATGCTGCAAATTCAATGGGACGAAAGGAGTATATTTTTCTTTTTAATTTTCTTTTTTATCCTTTTAAATTGGTAAAAAAGTCCTAATACTTGCAAATCAGTCAAATTGAAAAAAGAAAATACTAATCATAAAATTAAAAGAGGTTCACTTCATGTATGAGAATTAACTTATAAAACTCGTTTAGACAAATGATCAAAATGTAAAATGTGGTACATTTTTCAAGAATGAGAAAATTTTTAAATGTAATATACTATACTTAATTTGTTTATGAATATGATAGTATATTATACATAATCTAGGTGTGACAAATTATTTATAAGTTTGACGATTTCAAGATAAATAATTTACATTCTCATAAGATTATATATCTATTACTTTTATTTTTAAATGTTTACAATTAATTTTGAAATATTATATCCAAAAATGTAAAAATAGCAATTGTAAGAGTATATGGTGGTGAAAAAAAATAGTGTTTTTGAAATAGTTTTTAGGTGTAGGGATTGATGGAAAGAGAAGTTTATAGAAAATGGGACTCATTTTTGAAGGTAAAGAGTTATGGGGGTGTGGATCTAGAAATGATATATGTCTCTTCTCAAGGTTCATTGGGGAGAGTGTTTGTGGGATTTATCAAGGCTGAGATTCTCAATCTCTTTTACATCTAATTTTGGAAGAAGAAATATGAAATTTATTATGGTTTTATCTCATTCTCACTCCCACTATCACTCTCATTTGCATGTCCCCCAAACACTTCTAAGGACTAATAGTGAAGGTTTCATCTTGCATGTTTTTATCTATGTCCAAATATGCCCACAAAACATTATTTCTAAAATATTTAGAAAATAGTGAAACCATTAAAATTATTATGTGGATATGATTGAAAGGAAAAAAAGTAAGAGAAATAGGATTTTAAGAAAGTGATGATAATATTACTTATAATAAAATTGTTGAAAAGTAAAAAGAACAAATTAAAATACAAATACTCACATACTCATTAGGATTAAGGGACTATAACCTATTAACATTTAATTTTAAGGGTGTTGATAAAATAAATTATTAAATAATTTTAGCTTAGTTTGACAGAATTAGACAGTCATATATCAAATATTTAATTTTAGTTTTTGGTAAATAAGTTGGTTTAAATGACTCGTTATGATATTTCTAAAAAGTTGCACCTAACATTGAATAAGTTATAATTTGCTGAATCAAAATCAATTACTCCAATTAGCTACTAGCTACTTTCTCTATCACAAAATTTAACTTTACAATATTTTTATTTTGGGTAATAGTTTCATCACTTTTGAATCTTATCTCAAGAGAAGAGAAAATAATAATTTTTCAGATAAGATTTTAAATTCGATTATCATTTATCTCTCATTTTCTCAATTTAGCCCATATTTAAAAAATCAATTAGCAATACAAGAAAATAAAGGAATAACAATACTCTTTGTTGTGATGAGAACTTTAATAAGAATTACAGTATATTGAAAATACAATGCTTTTTAGGTAAAATCTTATTAGATTTGTATTAATGCATAATTTTTTAACATACATTTTTTATAATTTCTATAATACATAAATTTACTTAAAAAATTTGTAAAATTAAAAATAACATGGGTAAACAAATTAAAGGATACATTAGTACACAGGAGAATAGAGAGAGTAGCAGTTGAAGCGGTAGCACGGGAGGTTTTAGTTCATGGTAAAATGGCGGCAACTCCATTGATTCTCGTGTATTTAGACTCAACCAACAGTCTACTCTCATCTCAGGTACCTTTTCTCTTTCTATCATTGAAACTTGAAATAACACCACCAACTTCGATAATACTTACTCCCTTCCCTTCCTATTTACAAATATTAACACTATACACTTATTTACTACACTTTTATAAAAAATTCCTAATTAATAACTTGATTTGTAAATTGTCAGAAAAATACAAAAATATTAATAATAAAATAAATAAAATTTAAAAAGATAAATTAAAATATCAAAATTCTTACCTTATCAAATCCTATCACATAAGGATTAATCAACCGTTATTTACTAAGATCTTTTAAACTTTTATTTACATTAACTTTTTATACAATTATTATTTTGAATCATGTACTATTAAATTTAAAAATTGTAACAAATGATATTATAAAAATATGTAATTAGATGATTCAAATAAGATCAAAGTTAAATTTTTTTACTCATTAGTGTAATGTATAAATAAGCTTAAACAATTAATAGTGTCACTAACCATATGTAACGACTATTTCTAAACGGAGGAAGTGTTAAGTTATATTTTTAAACTATCTACTCTGATCTATACTAATTAACTTTTTTAAATATTGTATTTTTATAAAATTCTCGTCATTATTTTATTTTTATTTTTTTATTTAGTGGCCGTCATCAATAATTTAATGCAAATTTCAAAATTAATATTGCAATCTCACATGTACAAAATTTAAAATTTTAATTTATATTGGGTATTGTTATAATTCGCCACCCTTTACATCTTATCGCCACCTCCTCCTAATGAAATTACGAATTTGCTCCTAGACTTTAAAAAATTACGAATTTGCCACTGGACTTAATAACACTATTATCAACTAAATTAATAAAAAATTATTAATAAAACATTAAAAATTAATTAACAACTAAATTATAATTAATATATTATTATTATATTAAAAACTAATTAAACATTCAAATAAATTGTTTAAATACAAAACTAATTACTATAATAACATTATCATAATATAATAATATATTAAAATAAAATAATTTATTACAATATTTATTTAAATAACAATAACTTAAAAAATAAATTAATTAAACAAAAAAATTTCATAATTCGAAATTAAAAAAATAAAAAAATAAATACTCGTCGCACTTTTTGTGCGACTCGACCTAGGAACAATCACACTTTTGTGCGACTGGTATTATATATAATATATTTTTATTTTTTTAATTTTTTTTTATCAATTTTATTTATATTATTATTGCTATTATTATTATTATTGTTGTTGTTGTTATTGTTATTATTATTATTATTATTATCATTATTATTGTGATTGTTATTATTATTATTATTATTAAATTTTTATTTTTATTTTGATTATTATTTTTAATTTATTTTTTTAAATATTATTATTATTATTATTATTATTATTTAAATAACAATAACTTAAAAAATAAATAAATTAAACAAAAGAAATTTTATAATTCAAAAATTCAAAAAAAAAATTTTTTTTTTAAATAATAATACCAATCGCACAAAAAGTGCGACTGTACCTAGGTCGAGTCGCACAAAAAGTGCGAATGTGCCTAGGTCGAGTCACACTTTTTGTGCGACTCGACCTAGGAACAGTCGCACTTTTTGTGCGACTGGTATTATTTTTATTGTTTTATTTTTTTTAAAAAAATTTATTAACTTTATTTATATTATTATTGTTATTATTATTATTATTATTATTATTATTGTTGTTGTTGTTGTTGTTGTTACTCCCTTCGTTTTTTTTTTATCTTTCGCTTTGGGTTTTTCACATATATTAAGGAAGATAAAATCTTTGGGTTGTAGTGGGTATTATTTTAATTAAATAGTAGGGTGAAGTAATGATTGTATTGGAAGTATGAGGTTGTAGTGGGTATTATTTTAATTAAATAGTAGTGTGAAGTGATGATTGTATTGAAAGTATGAGAGAGAAAATAATTATAAATTAAAGAAAAGGGGTACATTAAAAGGAAAGGGGGAGTTTTAAGGGTTAAAAGTGAGATAAAAACTTTCTAAAAATAGAAAGTATTCTAAAGTGAAAGAACTTTTGAAACGACCCGTTATAGTAATGTGGAAGATCAAAAAAGAATGGAGGGAGTATTATTATTATTATTATTATTATTATTATTATTATTATTATTATTATTATTGTGATTGTAATTATTATTATTATTAAATTTTTATTTTTGTTTTAATTATTATATTTAATTTATTTTTGTAAATATTATTATTATTATTATTATTAGTATTAGTATAATTAAGAAATTTTAAGTACAGTGGCAAAGTTGTAATTTTTTTAAATCTAGAGGTAAATACGTAATTTCATTTAAGAGGTGGCGATAAAATAAAAAAAGTGGCGGAAATTAAGAATTGGGTTCATATTTCTACTTCTATATGTTTGAGATGAAAGAATGAGAATTGACATGAGTCTTTTCAAGAGTGAAATTGAGTAAGATAAAGGTTTTTGTATTTTACCAGAGATTATTAAATATTCACTTGAGATTTATTTTCAATCTTTTCTTCTCTTTATCTTTACAATACATTGTCAGTTTGTCACATAGGTAGTCAATCAATGCTGCTGTCATTGAATTGAAGGGTACGGCGAAAGATAAGCATGGTTAGATCCAGAGCTTTTCAAAACTAATACCATAATCTAATAAAAAAAATAAAGTTTACGATTTAATTAAAATTTCACTTATTATTGATATCTAAATTAACCATTAAACACTCTAGAATTAGTATAAACTTATTCTCTCCCTTCATTAATCAATCAACTTCAATATATACAAAAAGCTAATCTTAAAATTACCTTAACTTAGACAACTTAAATTTTAGGAAACAAAATATAAAAGATAACAACAAAAAATATTCCTACACAATAAATTATTCCCAAAATAAGCCTTGAAACCAACAAGTGCAGCAGAATGATTCCCAGAATTAATAAGATCATCAACATATACTATGACATAAATCTACACAATGCCTTTAGTATAAGTAAAGAGAGAATAATCAGAGTAAGATTGTAAGAAGTCGTACCCTTTCAAGGCTGCTACGAGCTTCGAAAACCAACACCTCGAGGCTTGTTTCAACCCATACAAGGACTTTCTCAGACGACACACCAATGACGGATTTGAACTCTCAAACTCGGGAGGTAATTTCATGTACACCTCCTCATCAAGATCACCATGCAAAAAGGCCTTATGAACATCCATTTGATAAAGTTTCTAGTTTTTTGAAGCTGCAATAGCAAGAAATGCCCTAACAGTAGTAATCTTTGCGTCTGGAGCAAACGTTTCACCATAATATATGCCTTCCTACTAATGATTACCATAAACAACCAAACGAGACTTGAGACGTTCAATATCACCATTAGACAAATATTTTGTCTTGTACACCCATTGACTCGCTAGAGCACGTTTACCAGGAGGAAGGTGCTCTAAGGTCCAAGTCCCATTATCCTCCAAGGTTTTAATTTCTTCCTGCATAGATTGTCGCAAACCTTCATGTTTCATTACTTCTTTAAAGGATTTCGGATCATGATCACTAACAACAGCTTCCAGAAACTTACAATAATTTACAGAATACTTGTCACAATTTATATAATGTGCTAAAGGATAAGGTGTACCTGAAGAAGTATTGGAAGATGGAGTGGAGGGGGACGGATTTTTAGCAAACACTGAGTGAGTCACATAATCACGATGAAGAACCGAGGGAACTTTTTCCCAAAACCCACGCCCCAAAGTGTAACACCCCTGAATTTCTAACCCTTGTACAAAACCAAAATCGTAAAGGACGGGAGGAAATTCGGGTGTTACATAAAAGAAAAGGAAATGAATTTGGATAAATGTTAAATATTAACTTTAAAAAGGTGAGTGGAAATTTCGGCAGCATCTCTTCTAAAAATCGAATATGTGGTAGAGCAATTAGCACAATAAAAACATTAAACATAATCTAAGGCATCATTGCCTTTAAAATCTCACACCACGGCGGAATGATTCGTCGCCGGCTTCTCAAATCAACATGCCAAGCATGGATCGTGATTCCAGTGTCGACGCTTGCGTTTTAAAATGACTTAATTCCTTAAAACCATACAGAGTTATAAACTACGCAGCGGAAATACAAATATACAAGGGAGGACACAAGACCTCATAACAAAACATATACAACCAAAGTTTACAAAAGATAACAAGAGCTACAAAATCGAAAGATAACGGTTTGATGCAGGTTATGCTTCGCCCTCATCACTTTCCCCCAATGCAATGCAAAAGAAGCTCCAATACCTGCTACGCCTGTCTATGATCCTCCTGCTGCTCGACATTAGACCAAAGACAAATGTGTCATAGCAGAACAATCATAGAAAGTCATCAACAATCAAACATAAACACAAACACGTACACGTCAATAACTAGCATCAAATATAATAAGGCCAACTACTAGATAACATTATGCTATACAACAACATAAGATGATTTCATAAGACACAAGCACAGATAGTAACCTTTTATCGTCCACTTATACTTCTTGATCTCATTACTTCCTTTCCAACCCGAACCATGTGTACTTGGGTAGAATGCAAGTCTTCACACTCCTCTTTTCAAAACATAAACTCTTGCAAAACACGCATAGTATCAACTCAACCAAGGCATTAACAGAATACCTAACACATGAACTTATAGAGCTTGCCTATCTTAAGGTAAGTGTGATCATAGTCTGTAATATCCTTGAGGTAACTTAACTTAGGCACACTTCTCACTAGCATAAACTATTCTATCAATGAGTAGATATCTATCAATGAGTAAACGTTCTATCGATCAACGTGTAAGCTTTCTATGTGAGAATGAACCTTATATCATTAAATAGCTTTCGATCAATGAATAAACTTTCTATCACTGAATAACTTTCTATCAGAGGATCTTTTCTCTACTTCCTGGCATAATGACACTACTAAGGGCGTTATCGGCCATCCGGCGTCCATGGCAAAGTATGAGCTCATGCCCCCTTCAGCTGACCCTCTCGGGTCCTACCTTCGGGAAAATCTAACACACTGGGGTACTAAACCAGTGAAGAGGCCACTATATTGGGGTTTTCAAGGCCCGCATAGTAACACCTTGGTCAAGGGGCAGTATCGGCCATCCGACGCCCAATGACACAAGCATGCTCATATCCCCTTTACGGTGATCCCGTCGGATCTCACCTAGGGGGCTACTAAATCAACCGGACATAATCCAGTTGAGTCACGCCAGCTAATCATAATCTAATACTTTATCAGATGGGAATAACTCTCACTTTTGACTATTAATGAGCGCCCTGGGATAGCACCACGCTAAAACCCACTGAGCCACTCAACAAAATATGAAATTCACCTATAAAGGAGTCATTCTAACTCCAAGTAAGGCATAATCCAATTCTTAAATAAATAAGGGGGTGGTCCCTGCCTCCTACTAACACTCTCATTCTCTATAACTATTCTAAGCGCAAGGATTTCATAGTCGATAGCTTTTCATATAAAGTGTATTCACTAGTACCTCATAGTTTACAATGCAAATTATCACAATAACAATAAACAATGATCTCTTAAAGGAAAATTGTATATAAAGGTTATTACTGCGTGAACGTACCTGTAAGAGTCACAACACGATCAAAAGTCACAAAATCATCCAACTAAGGCGCTACTTTCCTCTTATGAAATGGGCAACTATATAAGTTATGAGTAGAACTAATAAGTTCCCTTAACTACTTTGCCATACCAAACTAAATGCCCAAGTAACCACTATCACCCATTCAACATAAGTATTCGATTACTCTAGCACGCACACAACTCATTTAATAAAAGTCAAGATCATTAACTCAACACAACATAAGTCTTCCCATCAATTTAAGAGAAAAAGGATCGTGTGAATCATTCCTTTACATCAACCAATTTGAGTTATATCGATCCACGTTACTTTAAGATAACATATCAATTTACACTTAAATCTTGCAATGTTAATGTAGTGCTAATATGACGACAATGACGAATCTTAAGTTTATCACATCGCAATATCATCTATTATATTCTTCAAGGTTAGGAAGAACTATAATCAAGACATCATAACAAGTTACTTTAATAATTCTCAACAAGTTGACACTATGTTCATAGCCTTACTTATATTATTTACTTATAACTTCGATAACCTAACAAGAGTACTTGTAATCAACATTAATACTTTCTTTTACTTCAATAGGGCCAATTAAAATTACCATCCCTAACAAAACTCCAATATTCAACACAAATAAAGTTGTTCATGTACTAAGACATCATCAAAATAGCACACAACTATTCTTTCATTCATACTTCAAACTCTAAGTCATAAATATGTTCAATTCATCAAACACACTCTTACCCACAAAAAGATTCAATGGAAATAATAAAAGTTCAACACTTTTCCTTCATATTTCTAAAACCAAATTCATAAGTACATTCAAGTCATCAATACAATTCTCACTCATTACAAGATTCAATAACAATCATACAAAGTTCAACCATTTTCTCATAAACTTTAAAAATTTCAATTGGAAATAAGATGAAATCAAATAAGAGAAAGGAGATGGCTCATAAAAATAAAACTAGCAAGAGGGTGAAGAAGTGAGAGGAGGTCACGGAGGTGGTGGCACAGGGCCAAAAATCGGCTGCCTGGGTCCTGTTTGCTGGAAGCAGGCTGAGCAAGGGAAGCTACAGCAGCCGTGACTCCTTGTGGGGAAGGGAGGCTTTCCCTGTTGCGGTGGCTGCTCACGGTGGAGGGAAAAAGGCAGGCGGCTGTGGTGGTGGCTGCTGGGGCTCAGTGGGCAGCCTCTCGAAGCAGCAACTGGAGGCACACAAGGAGGAAAGGGAGAAGAGAGGGAAAGAGCACGAGGAGGAAGGTGGCGGTATGATTTCTTTGTGAGTAAGGGAAGGAATACTCACAACCCTAACCCATTCTTTTATTTTATTTATACACTTATTTATTTATTTACCTAGGTTCATCTTCTTGCGAGACCCAACTAAGAAACTCACCTTCGTGTGCTCACACATTTTAAATAAAATAATTATTTTGGTTCGAACCTCTATATTTAAAAATCGTAATTGTATTTTTAATATAAATATATATTAATATTTAAATTCGTATATAAAAGGAATTTATTAAAACTACTTCATAACTAATTTAATATAATCATAAAATACCCAAATGTTACTAAAATATTAATTAATGACGTTAGAAAATCTTGGGGTGTTACACAAAGGCTGCCCTGCTGCTTCTGCCGATGTCAGTGGGCTGGTCCCGGAGGCCGGAGCACTATGGCAACTTCAGGCTGATGCTGTTGGGTAGATAGAGGCGGCCTCATCCGGCGGGGAGGCAGTAGCAGGGTCACCAACACTACTCATATCCTCACTCTCACCATTGTGCACATCATGCACCACATTGTCAATGTACTCCTTATACTCCACAAAATGATCATGTATATCATAAGGCAACTTAATACCATGAGACTCAATATGAACATCTTCCGGTGTAGCAAAAGGGAACACATCCTCATTAAATTTGACATTCCGAGACATAAAAAAACTTTGGATTCAAGGTCATATAATCTCCACCTTTTCTTCCCAAACGGATAGCCCACAAAGACACATTTTCGACTCCGACTTGCAAACTTATCTCCATGAGTAATTTAATTATGTGCAAAATATAAACACCCAAAAGTACGAATGGCACCAAACATAGAAGGTTTATTAAAGAGGATTTCAAATGGAGTTTTATTTTGTAGCAATGGAGTAGGAGTTCGGTTAATTAGGTGTGCCGCAGCAAGAACACACTCACCCCAAAAATAAATTGATAATTTGGCAAGGAATCTCAAAGCTCGCCCAACTGAAAAAATATATTTATGCTTTCTCTTAACTCTCCCATTTTGTTGCGGAGTACCCACGCAAGAGGTTTGGAAAATAATACCAGTAGTATGAAAACAATCACGTAAAAAATTAAACTCTGAATCATTATCACTTTGCACAATTTTCATGGTTTGAGATAATTGTCTTTCTACAATAGCAACAAGCATCAAAAACATACGAAAGACCTCAGTTTTATCATTCAACAAATAAATCCAAACAGGTCTAGAATAGTCATCAATTATCGTCAAAAAATAACGAGCACCGCACGACGAAACATGTCTATACGGACCTCACAAATCACAATGAATTTTTTCAAAAATTCTAGATGCTTTATTGTCACTCAAAGGAAACCTATCTCTTGGATGTTTAGCATGCATACACACTTCACATCCTTTATCTAAATAATCCTTGCTACTTACGGTGGGAAGCAACTTAACTACTTTCTCGGAAGGATGACCCAGACGACGATGCTACAATCCAAGTCAGACTTTGCAACAATAGCACTCACATGATGCACCGAATGCGATTTGCTGAAATAATACAATCCGTCCCTCTTAGCTTCCGTATATACAAAACTAACCCTAGAATTACCTTAACTTAGGCGACTAGAATTTTAGAAAACAAAATATAAAATATAACAACAAAAAATATTCCCACATAATATATTATTCCTAAAATATATTATACCCACAAAATATATTATTTCAATAAATACAAATTAAATGTGGTAATTGATAAATAGAATTCAAAAATGAAATGAGATAATTACTTAATTAAAGAGAACGTGATATTAATAACTATGGAAGTATTTAGTAGGGTACTGATTATGAATTAATTGAACAAGTTTTACATAGAATAGAAGCAAATGAGTTTAAGAGTTATCAAAATATATAATTTTTGAGATGTGTTAAGAGTATAATCACTAATCAGTATATTATATGTACTTCTATATGTTTACTCTTGTAATAAAAACTCTTTTAATTACGTGCATAATATATTCAATTAAATATTGCGTAAAAGTTAGAATAAACCAAATCATATTAATCTCTATCTGATTAACCTGTATGTATAACATATGTTAGAGGTTAAAATATAATACCCATACAGACACAACACTAATATTAAACCTGACTGAAACACTTGAGTAGAAATAGGATATATTATGACAAAAACTCTATTAGTGCTTTGTTTTCTTTTGTAGTAGTTCTATTTTATTTTTATAGGTCTTTAAGTTATCTTTCACGTGTAACCACGTCTCTTTATCTTCCTCGAGCTGTGGGACTCCTTTGGCCGCGCTCTCCTTCATGGGTATGAGTTGTCGCTGTCTTTCCTTCTTCAGACCTTGGCCTTAGTTTCAATGAGGGGAATATACTGAGTAGGATGATGATGACGACTCAAATAAGCTACTTAAAGTTGGAACGGTATATTTCTCTACTTCTTGAATAATTTGGTCGGGTATGCATACTGAGTAATATTGGGTGTATCTGATTTCAATTATGTGGGGGAAAAACTGAAATAAATAGTGTGATAATTTTGAAGACACATAGGTAATGATATCTTCATCCTTCTCTATTTTGCCTTGTTTTCTATTTAGGTTAATTGTCAAAAATAAATTGACTTTTGCTCAATTCATTGAAAGCAAATTGATTTTTTAATTATTTTTGAGATTATAATAACTCATACAGTAAGTGGAATATAATTTAGCCGAGGTGAATAAAACAATTAATTAATTGCAGCTTGTCTAATTTATGTCACAAGGTATAAGTTAAGGAAGTATTAATCACCTTCATCGACTAACTTTATTCAAGGATTCTCCTATTTATTCTTTATTTTTTACTTACTTTAATTAATAAATATATATATATATATATATATATATATATATATATATATATATATATATATATATTATTATTTCCCAGAGCATATTTAAGAAAATAAAATAAGCTTATAAAAGAATTTAATACTCTTAACAAATATAAATATGGGATAAGTTAGGAAAACCCAATTAATATAACTGATTATACTTTAATTAAATCATTTTCAACTTTCAAGTAATACATCCTCCATTGGAGTGAGATTGAAAGTATCGAGGATAATCCATAAAGAAGAGTAAAATAAGAAGCTCTGAAACCAAAGCAGGAACCAATAGCCATGCGTAAATTAAGTTGCAAAATCGAAGAGAGTATCTGAGGAAGACTCAATTAAACTTCAACGTACAGCCTTGATTCACGTGAACTACCAAAACCCAAATGTCGACAACCCAACACAACTTAACGTAACGGATACGTGCTGTTGACTGTTCAGTCTTGACCTCCATGAGGAGTGAGTACACATTTACGCCGGCATATACACGACAAATACATACACCTTTGCGAGGGCTGAATAAAAATTGACGAAGTCTTTGAATAGCCTCCTGTAATTTTAAAAATTATGATATTTTTCTAATAATTTTATTTTTATATTTAACATATAGTATGTAATTTTATTTTTAATTTGTTCTACTAATTTAACCGAATAGTATTATTGGATATAATTGTACCTATATTATCCTGGTATGACTTAATTTTTTGCGTCTAAGAGTTTGGAACAAAACATTTTTACGATTATCAATAAGACAATATATGAATACTTGAAATGTTTACGATTATCAATAAGACGATATATGAATACTTGAAATGTTTGAATAACATTGTTAATGATAAATAATAAAAAAATAATATATTGATGAAAATTGAAAAATGTAATAAAAATATACCTATTTAAAAGATAGTAATAAAAACTTAAGAAAGACGAATAAAAAAAAGTCCTTCTATGATAACCTTGTTTCTACTTTCTATTGCACTTAATTATCCTGCGCTGACAAATCTATAAAATTAAGCGTCGAGGTTAGGTCTAGCCAATTTTGGTCATACTTGGGTCAGAGCATTCAAAGCTCAAACGGGTCGAATTATGATTCTGATCACTTCGATTTTGGGCCATCCAACATCAGTTCATGAGGTAGTTCCCAGTGATGAAATCTCAATATCTAAAATCAACGCCCTTACATAATTTTTTCTAAAATATTTTTCTATTTCATTATACTTGTAACTAATAAATATTTTTTCATATAGAATATCTCAATTAATTTCAGCTATTTCAAAATGGAGATATTAAATTAATGGAAATGGTATATAAATAGGTTTTTCTTTTGAGGTAAATAAATTGGTATTATAAGTAGCAAATTCCTTTGGTAATAATGGAAAAGGCGAATTCAAAGTTAAAAATCTTACCTTTATTATCCTCTTATATCAAAAAATATTTCACCTTTTAATTAATTATATATAAATTTCACATTTATGTCATCTATCCGCTAAAGCATTTTATATTTGCTTTTGTTGCATTTTAAAAATTGTATAGCTAAAACTCCAGCTTGTTATTGTAGGACGCATTCATCAATTGTGGGTTACAAAAACCGATATAAATTAATAAGTAAAACAATCAAAAAATACTTAAAATAAATAAATAATAAAAAGTGTGACTTTTATTAATTAATCAAAATGGGCTATTTTTATAATCAAACATAGTAAAAAATTATTTTTAAATTTATATAGAAAGATTTGCAAACGTTAGAAGCACTTTTGCGCATAAATTTGCTACTCAGAAAAGTGCTTAATAAAATAAAGAGAACAGGTAAAAGACACTTTTAATATCTCACACAAGACAGCATCTGAATGGGCTTTTTTCATGAAAGATGTTACAAATTATACTTGTTTCTCTCAAGAGAGAGTGAAGAGGATGTGCACAGTCAAAAAACCCCCAGCTGATACCTACGCTTAATAAGAGATAAATTACAAACCTTTTGCTTAACATGCAAATGCTCTATCAATTGAGTAACAAACGCTATGGTACAAAATAAAGAGAATAAAACTAATAAATAATAAACATGATTTTACCTAAATTCACTATTATTGATTTGAGTTTCGCTAAGATATATACGAATTAATGTTCCAAATCTACATGGACAATGCTACAAAATTCATTTCTAAAATTACTACAATTATGAATTTTGAACAATTTTAATCTTATAGAAGTATTAAGAAAAAATTGCATAACACAATAATAGAGTAATAAAAACCACAAACACGAGAACAGAGAAGTGGCAGTTTCACTACTAGTGGTAGCAAGTAGAACTCAGAGCAAATAGTAGCTAGAGACTTGACGGTACATGTACCACCAAATTGTCATTCAAGATCAATATTTGAGCATCTTCAATATATTTGACTGCAGAAGACTTTAGAAAATTAGAGATTTCAATATTAAATTATGTAGTACTTCCTCCGTTCTGAAATACTTGCTACATTTTGTTTTGAGCATTATTCATCGTTCAAGCTTATTTTGATGTAAGTAAAAATATAGTCAAGTGGGATCTTGTTCGAATCGTCTAATCGTATACTTTCATAATATTAACTTTTTATAATTTTTAGAAGTGCATAAGTTAACATATAAAATGAACAAAATAACACATTGGATTGCGTAAAAAGTCAAATGTAGCAAGTATAATGGAACGGAGGAAGTATATGTTAGTGTTCAAATATATAAAATTATTAGAAAAATATCATAATTTTGAAAATTGTATACGGTCTTTATAAAATTTTTCAATTTTTACTCTGACCCTGTTATCACTAAGATTCCCTCTTAGATTAAAAAAGACTACTACTTCTCGTCCCTTTAAATTTAATACCGATGATTATGTTATTAGTAGCAATCTCAAATAGACACTGATGGCCTGATGGAGTACTCCTTAATCACATCAAACTTGAAGTGCTCTTTGAAACATCAAATCTATTCTTGAATACCTGATTTCTATGAGAAATCTGAGAGCCCACTGATAATGAAGTTCAAGAACAACATTACAGATATTTAATTAACCACATCCCTTCATCTTCTGTAAGTTTGCAGCGGAGTTATAACATCTGAAATTTGGAGTAACATACTGTGACCATTGATTGTCAAAGCGTACTATTGCTCAGGGTTTTATATTTTTTAAGATTTAAATATTTTTGTGTATAAGGTTGATGCTATATGAATTAAATTTACATAATATTACTTTTTTGCTAAATAGCATTGAGTTAACGGAGTTGTTTGGCAAAATGGCTCATTAAATAATTTTGACTTATTACGAAACAATTAGAAGTTTGAGTGGTTAAACCAACTAATTGGTAATATTTGGTAAACTAGCTAGTTGAAACAGTCTATTGATATGAATAAACTAATTTTAAACAAGTTGCTCATAGCAGCTAGTTCAAAATCAGATGATCAAATTAGTTAATAAATTCAGCTGGTCAAATCAGCCACTAAAATCAACTATCAGCTACTGAGCTACCCAAAAACACTGTTACTTGTTAGTGTTTTTTTTAAGTATTTAAAATATTAACAAAATAAAAAAAAGAAATTTTATATTATTTATTACAATTCCTCTTGTATGAGACCGTCTCATCATGAGACGGATTCATATAATAGCCCATTTCTTCAATTGTTTATTTTATGATCATATGTAATAATTTTAAAATTATGAGTAAGCACTTTAGACTATAAAAAGTGATAATATTAAAATTAAAAATTTAACGTTATGTGATTATTTTAAAACAAAAAATATATATTAAACTAGCTTGATAGAGAGACCAGTGTATTTATTATACCTTGAGTTGTTAATGACCGTTTTTTCTTTTGATAGAGATCCAAAAAGAAACAGATCTGACCATACACAACCATAATTTCTAGAAACAAAAATGCCATAGAATTCTGCCAGTGAAATTGAAAGCATGTATTTTTATTCCCAGAGAAATGAATAGACTTTATTTCGCTATTTTCATTGTTTTGAGCATTTTGATTTCCCCAGATCAATGATAAATTAACATCCGCAACCATTAGATAAGAAGTCATTACTCATTTGATGAATATAATTGAGTAGGAAGTAGGACTTAACTACTAATCATATATATTACAACTAGAGGTGCGTGTTGGCCCCGGCCCATTAAAAAGCTCACTATCCAGCCCATCAAAAAGAGTTGAGCATGTAAATTTTTCAAAAGGGTCGGGTTGTAAACGGCCTGTTTTTAAAGATGAATAGCCAAAAGTGAGTATATATCGGGTCAACTTTATACAACAGCTGCCTACATCCAATCAAGCCCATTAAGAAGTTGCTCCAACCCGTTAGGACCTAGTTGAACACCTCTAATTAGCATGACTATGTATTCTTACCCCAATACTTAGTGGCTTCTGTCTAGACTCTAGACGGAATTTATTGTTTTGAGCATTTTATAACTTTATCATATTATAGTGATCAAAACATTGAATTTGGTTGAGCTATATGTTTAAAGTTACATATTCTACTATACATTACATAATCAAAATTGTAAATAAATTAATGAACTATATCATTATATCCAAAACAAGAATTAAAAATATTTGACTCCATATAACGAAGATTATTGCACTAAAAGTCACAAAATACTCCACATTTGAATTTGATTGAGTAACTTAAAGATACTCAAAAGTCCAAGAAATTCAAAGGGTACATATAGATCATACTTCCTTGAGTTAATCCATTTGTAAATAATTTAATTAGTACAAACTATAATGATCACTTAATTAAGTCTTGCATTAAGCTTAAGTGAGCAATAATTAGAATTAGAATCCTAATAGTTGTGGTTAGGGTTGTTGATTGATCCAACCTTCTTGATCAACAAATGATTGTCTTGTGTACTTAGATAGTTGGGATTCATCAAGGGTCTTTTCCCATGGAACACGGCCATCCTTTTTTGCACCTACTCCCTTGCAATTTACTTCTGCATATGTGATTTGGTTCCTATAATATTTCACATCAAATAGAAAATAATTAAGTTTAATAAAAATATAATACAAAGTATAATATCTCAAGATTAGTAATTAATTGAATTGAAGTTGATAATAATATCATTCAAATATTACATGATCAATATCAATGATCCTTCCCTAAAACAGGATGATTGTCTACTTCCATGTGAAAAGTGGACTATGGCTATAAAGTTAGAAGGGTTTAATGGTTTAATTTTTTGATATTTTCTTTATTACTAGGTTTTATAGGGCGAGTAAAAAATAGTACAACAAACAAATAATCATAATTTTATAGTTAGGGAACTCAAATTCAATACAAAATTAAGATTATCATACAGGAGTAACATATAGTAACAATTATGGATTTAGATGCCTAAATTAAGATAGATCACCACATCATATTTTTTTCATTATATTAGTCAAACCGTTTTTTAATAGCTACACTTCTCTCTAACAAAAAAGTATAGCTATTTAAAACCAAGGATAGTAAATAGTAGACAATTATCTTTTATTGTATAATGTTCAAAAAAATTTTCAAAGTGGTCAGATTTTTATTGACATGAAATAAGATGTGTCAGACACGTAATATAAGAAGATTAGGTAGGAAACTTACTCAAGTGCAACATTCCAATTATCCCAACCTAAAGGATGAACAACATGAGAAAAATGTGTGTTTTGATAAATGACCCTTGAATAAGGCTTGTAAGCTCTTCCTAAGAAAGCTTGACCACTTCCATAAACAAAACCTCCATTGAACACAAATCCACTTGTGTCTTCTGCTGATGTCCGTCCTTGTGCTGTTATAAATCCATCTCCACACACATTTATACGACAATCCTACCAAAAATTAATTTCATTGCATTACCATTTAAAATTTCATCTCTTGACAAGTTTAACGGTTATATTTATTCTTTTTTACAATCTCATTTTGTTCACAAATTCATTTCAATGCAATAATTTAAAAATGTACTAGTAATAAAAAATTGTGAACAAAAAATTTATATAAAACCAAACTTTCATTATCACGAGAATAACACGATACATCTCATAAAAATTTACACTACAAATATATAAATTAATCTCATACTCTATCATTTGATATCGATCACCAAACAGTCCATAACTGTATGTATGAGTATGACAAGCATGATAAAATTTTTTATACCTAAATTATAGCGGTGTTGTTGTAATTACCTCAAAGTAAGACTGACCATTTCCCCAAATAAAGTCAACTGCTCCTTTAATTAGACATGATTTGAAATAATGACGACCAGAAACATCCCATAATGTGTCTTGATAGCCTATAAATATACAATTATAGAAGGCTGATTTATCTCCATATACACTTGCAGCCACAGCTGGTTTTATGCTCTTATTGCGTCGTATTTTACCATTTTCATCATTGTTATAAACATTCTGCCATTAACAACAAGAAATAACTTCAGTAGTCATTGGAATCATGGAACATAATGTGTATATTATGCATATAAGGTAAAAAATTATAGGTCTTTTTAAACATACATATTAAAATTGAAAATCTAATATTTATGATAAAATATTTACTTCCTCTCTTCAAAAATATCCCCAAATACATATAGGTGAAAATAAAAAAATTGAATAATAACTACTCCTATGTTTTATGGTTAAATAGAAAAAAAATATGTGAATAAAAGACTAAACACAATGTTAAATTTGTGTATACAAACTTAGAAAAAGACAATTTTAATGGGACGGTCTAAAATAGAAAATCAAAATTCTATAGATTAGGAATATATATATATTGTATATTTGTACACAACAAAACCCATAAAAAAAAAGACGAATTACTATTATTTATAATCTGTCTATATAAATTTAAAAATAAGAAAACTTACTTTGAAGCTAATTTTTTTAGCTACAAAATTATCAGCCGAAGAAATAAAAGTGGAGCTAGTACGATCAAATTCATGATTTCCATTATACAAAATAGCTGTGTCGATAGGGCTATGCCCTTCCAGCACTATGCATTCCTTGTCGTAAGGTATTGTTACTTTCTCCCTGTATGACAACCCAAATTCGATATCTTAATGTACCATAACGTATATACTTTATTCAAACTTTTGTTACAACTTATAGATAAATTCTTATATATTCTTATATCATATCATCCCATCTTAATTTTCATTTCGTCTTTCTGAATTTCATATCTTATAATAAAAAAAACTTTTAATTTGATATTTACCAAATATCAAATTCGAATGGACAACAGATTTATCAAATTAGTTTAAATAATAATTTTATGATGACTTACTCCATTAATTTATTTTTAATATAAAATGATACATTAAATCGGCCTAATAATAATATTAATTTCTGTACTTTGAGGTACTCTTGTAAGAGATCATATTTCAGTGAGACGATTATAAAACAAAGAGCTCAAGTGCTAATAATTATAATAATTTGACCTATTCAGCACATGTGAAACATCTCACGGTAAGACCATATCACATAAAATTTTGGGTTGTTTCTTTAAATTTGCACTATATGACTCTAAAAGCTCTCTCACCTCGAGTCATATGTGCATAATCAAAGGGATTATTATAAAAAACATACCAATATCTTCCGGGATTAACATAAATTCTTATCCATCGATCATTGCCAGAAGGGATGGAATCAATGGCTTGCTGAATTTTGTTGAAATCTCCATTTCTTGATTGAGAAACAGTGATTGTATAAACAACTTGATTTGGTGCAAACTTTGTGTTCTTATTGCACTGCTTAGCATTTGATTTCCATGAAAATAATTGAAATATTATGAACAAATAATAGAGAGTCGAAACAACTTTCATTATAATTGAATAATTTTATTTTTTTTTTTGTGTGGAACTTAAAATCAAATGTTTTGAGAAAAGGAAAAGGTTTTGAATTATTATTGAATGAATAAGTGGTTTGGTATAATAATTAAGAATTTATGGTTAATTAGTTAAGCTCTTGAAATCATTAGGATTATTAAGGAGTATAAATAAGTAGCCATTTTAGTGTGCTGAATAATCTTTAATTTTTTAGAATAAATATATTCTCTTTTTATTTTTATTAGATATTTTAATTTAAATTTAAATTGGTTTATTTTATAAAAATGGTATGTCTCAAAGAAAATGTTTTTCATTTTAGGAAACGTGTTTAACAATTTACATTAGTTTGATGGAAAGTAAATCAATATAATACAAATTTGGAATTAGGACTTCTTTAGATGAATATTTTCACACATATATATAGCAATAGCATATTTTATAAAATTGAATGGAAAGGGAATGGATTTTAATCAATTAAAAATTAATTTGTATTTGTACTCCCTCCATCCTATTTAAAATGTTATCATTATACAGTTTCTAATAGTGCAATAAAAAAAATATCTAATCTTCCCTTAAAAAAAATATATAATAATTTTACATGTATGGCAAGAGAATTACATAAATGATATTTAGAGAATTACATATATAATAATAAAAATACATTATCCATAAAAGGAAAAAAAAAGTTATCAATCACATACCAAGAATTTAGCATGATATATAGTCCAATTAGAAATACATGTATTATAGCAATTGCATTACATTACTATATATAAATTATAATTCAAAGGTTTGCCAAAAACATGAAAACTAAATAACAGATTTTTTATAAAAAATACCAAAATTAGAGTCAACATTTGATATATTCTCACAAAATATCATGATTTAGGGAAAAAAAATCATCAATCAATAATGAAATTAAATAGCAAGAATTGGGGAGCAACTTACCAAAAAAATCAGTTGAAAATTTTAATATGGTAAGAATTGTGGAAGGTTGAGTGGTTACCATAGAAAGATTATAGGAAGATTGTTAAATAATGAAAACAAAAAAAACTTTTCAATCCATATCATACAAGAAATAACAAGGGGAATAATAAAGGGATTAAAATGTGTCATTCTTTTCAGTTTTCATACCAAATAAATGATAACAATAACATTTATTTTTAGAGGAAATTATAAAAAATACCTAATCTATACCCATTTTTGTAAAAAGTTACCTTATGTATAAATTTTGTAAAAAACTACCATATATAATACGATTCTTTGACCGTTCATTTTGGCCTTCGACCGTCACGTGACCCTTATAAGAGACCACCTTCTTCATTTGATGAAGCTTCCATGGCTGCAAGTTTTGCTTCTTGCTTCAAAATTGACATTTCCATTTGCATTTGAAGGTTCCTCTAATCAAACTAACCCAATCTCATTTTCGTATAAATTTGAATGCCATTAAAAACAAAATATAAAAAATTATATAAAAGAAGAGAAATTCGAAACACAATTCTTTCTTCACGTCATTTGGTGTTTTACCAAATTCAACATCAAGATTAAAAAGTGTGATTTTGGTATAATTCTTTTTCCAAAATATGTTTTTATTGTTTGAATTGGATTACCCAACAATTAGATTGTTGTTTGATTGACTAATTTAAACCCAAAAATGCAATTTCATTTTCGTTTTTCAAACCCTAGATTTTTCCCCAATTTGATTGAATTTATGAACTTTGTGAAAAAATTTCATAATTAATAATTTCTAAACTATAATTTTATGATATTTATATGTTATGCCCTTATTTTGCAATTATAATTTGAACATTTGATAGTCGAATTTCATTTTAATGTTGCGAAAAACTTGAGCAAAAACGCCCACTTTGGCGGCTCGGTGGCTCAAGCCACGGTAGCTGGTATAGTTTGGGTGGTTGGTGCATTGTTAGGGACCGTCTTGGGTCTTTTTCCGGTGGTCTTAGTGCATATATGTTGCTTTTGGTGGCAGCCATGGAAGGCTTTTACTGTTTTAAGCAAGGAAAAGGGAAGAGGGAAAGGGAAGGGAAGAGGAAGGGAACGCGGGTCAGTTGGGTTTACTGGGGTTAAGGCCCGTTTTCTGGCTGATTAAAGAATCACGTGACTATCACGTGAGGGTCAAGGGTTAAACTTAACGGTCAAACGCTAAAAATCGTTGTAAGGTAGTGTTTTGTAAACAATTGTATTATATAAGGTAGTTTTTTGCAAAATTTTTTACATGAGGTAGTTTTTTACAAAAAGGTATAGATTGTGTAGTTTTTTTTATAATTTTGGCTTATTTTTATCATTTTTTAAAATAATTTCTATTCATCACATTTGTAATTTCTATAACAATCGTAAGGACGTCTAATTAATGACTTCATCCTACAATAAAAATTAATAAGAACTTAAATCTTTCACTACTTACTCGATCGTTTTATTAGTTTTTGAATTTACTAAAGTGAAACTCAAAAGATTATAGAAAATATATTTCTCGTTATTTCTTGAAAATAATACACAAGATTAGTTGAGACTCAGAAATAGTGGTGTTGAGTTTGAGGTCCGATATTATATGTAAATTTTTTAATGTATTGGAAGTTTACTAATCCATCCATCTGAATCTATAAAAGCTTTTGTAGAATATTGTCCAAGCTCAGATCTTTTCAACTTCTTCATCCATGAAATACGTTCATGTTTGTGATGAGCACTTGACCCTGGACCTACGCAATTAACTTCCGCAAATGTAATATCATTCCTGCAATTATACCATTATTATATTAGGTTTAACTTTGTATTTTACTTCAATTTTCAATTATAAGTTTATTTGTAAATTAGTGATAGTTGCTACATTTTTGCTTTTTTAGACTATCCAACGCATAAATTTAATTTTTAAAATCTTTAATTTCATATGATAGAAAATATAAAACGTTAATATATTAAAGACAAATCAAATAAAATCCCACTTGATTATGTTTTACATTATACATTGAGAAATAATGTCAAATAAGCAGTTGATAAACAACAGCAACTTTAGCAACTATTATAATCCTAAAGAAGTATATTACTCCGTTTTATTTTTCCTATTAGTCCCATTTCTAAATATGGTTAAGTCACCATATTTGTCCAATTTTTATTTATAGTTGTATTTTTTACCTTATTAGTTATTAGAATTAATTTAATGAAAAATTAATAACAATTTACTTATTACCTTTTTGTTCTCATTTCTAAGAGGTCTTATTTAATCCACCTAATAATTAGTGAAAAGTCAAATGGGATTAATTTGAAATAAATTTTGAAATGTTAGCACGAGAAGATAAAGGATGAAATAA
Source organism: Amaranthus tricolor (assembly GCF_026212465.1). Classification (NCBI taxonomy): domain Eukaryota; kingdom Viridiplantae; phylum Streptophyta; class Magnoliopsida; order Caryophyllales; family Amaranthaceae; genus Amaranthus; species Amaranthus tricolor. Next base: position 290,365 of record NC_080058.1, on the reverse strand, counting down.
TATAAATTTGTAAATTGTTATATATTACTAATTAAGAAACTTACTCATGGCCTTGTTGACACCAAATAGACCATCCTTGAGGGTTTACAACCTTGGTGAACATTGAATTAAGAAAAATAACTCTTGAATAAGCACGGTATGGTCGTCCTAAGTCTGCATGGCCAGTTCCTAAAACCGTGCAGTAATTGAACACATAACCATTTGTATCAGTTGATGAATTTCTACCTTGTGCAGTTATGTATCCTTCTCCCGTTACATTTATTAGACATCCCTGCATCATCATTTTTCAAAATAATTATAAATAATATGAAAATTAAGACTGTGTTAATTAATTTACCTCGTATACAGATTGGCCGGCTCCCCAAATAAAATCAACAGCTCCTTCAATGTAACAAGATTTAAAATAATGGTGACCTTTTTCATCCCACAAAGTATCTTGATATCCTTCAAAACCACAACCATAAAATGCATGTTTATCCCCAAAAGATCCAAAAGCAACAGCAGGTGCTATTTTTTGATCTGTGTCTGACCTTGCTTTTCTGTTATAAGAGTTCTATTACCAACAAACAAAACAATATTATTATTACACAAATCTTTCTAGAAATTACCTACACATTCAATTTTTATATAATTTTCCAATTATTTATTGGTTAGATTGCAAATGTTTATAAATTATTAATATAATATTGTGTACGCGTGTATCAATATGTTGAGGTCTTGAGGCCAACTTTAGTGAGATAAATCACCCAGTTATTACTATTGCAACAAAAAAATAAGTGTATATTACTTGATTGATAACAAGATGGGTAATAAATAAAAAATACTATTTAAGTAATAATTCAAATTGAGAAATTATGATAAAAGGGGTAGCTTTTTGGAAACAAAACGTACAGTAAATAAAAAGCATGACTACAATAATAAAACAGGTAACATTAAAATTTGAAAAAAGAATGCACATAAAAAAAAGCGACTAAAATTTGAGTATATCAAGTGTTTAACAAATCATAAATTCACTGTTAAAATTATGATTGAAAATAGTTATATAAAATCATTTATAAACTTATCATAAAAAATATTTTTCATTTATTAGATATTTATATGATTTAATTTAGTTTATATAATATTTTTTTAATATTCATATTAATTATTTAAATATTATTTTTTATGCAAAATAACTCCAAGTTTGAACCAAAATAAATAGACCTAAATGCATAATTAATTAATTCTTCTCAAATATATCCAACCCGATTGATACATTTGTCTAACCTAAATATGTAATTATTTGATTTAATTTAGTACATGAAGTAATGCTAAATAATGTATCCAATGAAAGTTAAAAAAATTGGGAGGAAATATACCTTAAAAGCAATATTCTTGGCTAAAAAATTGTCTGAATACACAGCAAAAGTAGTACTATCCGCTGTATCATTACAAGAATCAAAGCTTATTGTCGTTGTTCTACGGCTCTGGCCTTCAACAAATATGCATTCCTTGTCCTTTATTTTTATTTTCTCGCTACATATATTCAAACAATAATGTACGTTATGAACTCATCTTATACTCATAATATACTAGAAATTTATCAAATGTACAATAAATATCGAAAGAACGTTTAAATAAATACTAGGTACTTCATAAGCCGATAAAATATAATATTACAGAACTATATCAAGAATGGCAGAAAGGACTACATAACTTATATAATATGCACATCATCTTTAATTAATCTATGTGAAACGAACACACTACAACAAAATTAACTTTTTGCGATATAGGATTTAGTGACATTAAAAAAATGTCGCTGATTTATATTTTTAGTGTAATAATTAATAATTTTTATTTTAAGTTCCACTATAAAAAAGTGATTTAGTGACATATAATATAGCCTTTAGTGACATATATAATATAACTGTTACCATAGTTTATAGTGGCATTTATGAGATAATATCATTAAATTCTATGTCACGAAAAACTTAAGTAAGATTTTTTATTATGGTACTAAAAGGTCTAATAAATATTACTAAATTCACAATATAATATTAAAAAATTAAAATAGTGATATTTAATTTTAAAATAAATATCACTAAATATATCCAACTAAAACCAGGTTAAATGTTGGAGTGACGATCCAAACATTTTACGAGACTGAGAAGTAATAAAAAAGATAAAGTAAAAAGATAGAATTTTTTTTAAAGTACAGAAAATTACTTACTTGTAAGTTCCTGGCATAACAAATATTCTTATCCACTTGTCATTGTTGACTGGAATGGATTCAAGAGCACCTGTAATGGTGGTGAAATTTCCTCTTCCAGATGCTGAGACAGTAATTGTATGTGCTACTTTTAGTAGGGTTGGGCTAAGTTTACATTCTATGGCATTAGAGACCATGAAGTATCCAATTTGTAAAATCAAGGAGAAAACAAATAATCGAAATAGAATTTGCATTTTTTAAAAATGATTAATGAATTTCCTTGCTAATTAAGGTTGAATTACCAAGAATTTGCTCTAATAACAATTAGAAGGTGAGTTCATACTCTATATATAATAATTAAAAAAGAAGGGTGTTGAAATTGAGAAAGATAAGAAGCATTTTACACCCTTAATCTCAATAATATAAAAAAAATCTAAGGTCACGATCAAGTCAAAAACACTTAATTGTAAAAGACACTATATTACACAGAAAAAATACTATGATATAAATCAAAAAAGTGTTCTTAATTTTTAACATAATATCATAGTGACTAAATAAAAATCTTTCTCATCCTTCTTATTTAATATATATATATATATATATATATATATATATATATATATATATATATATATATATGAAAGGGTTCAAGTGAAAAGGTTTTTAAAGACTTTATCTATATCTATAAAGATGACAATAGAATGCAGATAATTTCAAATTATATACAAAAAGAAATAAATCATCATGCTCATTTTATTTTTAGGGTTAAAATAATCCTTTGAAATTGGTAGCTATTCTTTTCTGTATACTTCCATTTGTGTAGAATTGTGTTTGATTCAACAAATGAGATCAAACTAAAATGATATACAACTTGATAAAATCGGGAATAAATAAAGGAATGTAGGAAATATGTACTTAGCTCGTGCATGCACGGAATTGTTACCATTGGATCATATAATTAAAGTCCAAATCACCTCACAAGGTGAACTTTTTCATCAAACAATGAAGATAAACATACGCTACAATAAAAAAGAAATTTTTAAACTTCATTAGAAATTAATAATAACATTAATAGTAATAAAAAAATAATCTAAACTACATTAGCTATATATTGATTTTAGATTACTAATTGAGGTCGAGCAAAAGATAAAAAGGTCCTAAAAAAACTCAAAACGTAACGAATAATATAATACATCTTTTTTTTTTATTGTTGATATTTAAACTACTTATAAAAAAGTACAAATCACTCATATCATTTAGCAAAAAAATAAGTTATATCGAAATTTAATTTAAATTAATATCACTGATATACATAAAATTAAGTTTTTTGGGCCCTATAAATTTTAAGACTCTGGGCAATAGTCCACTTTGCCCTTGCTAATCGACGACCCTGTAATACTAATATCAATTAATTATTTCATCATTCTGGTAATTCAGCAATCCAGCCATATTGGTCAATAAAAGCTTGTGTAGTACTATATTGCTGAATGTTAGAGCTTTCCAATTTCTTCATCCATGGAACACGTGAAATATTTTTAGCTCCCGGACCCTTGCGATTAGAGGTGTTCATTCGGATAATCGGGTCAGTTTCGGACGGGTGTCATTCGATTCAGTAGTATTTCGGATGCGTGGATGCGTGTTGCGACGGGTCATACTCTGGTCGTGTCGATTAGTCACAGTTCGGTTGAAGATCGGTTATTCGAGCTATCGGGTTAGCATCAGTTCGGTGTCGGTTGAAGTTCGTGTCAAGTTTCAATCTGTCTCGGGTTGTCATCGGTTAATAATTGGTTTGGTTTTACCAGGTGCAAATCAGGTTCGAGTATTTTTCAAGTAGAATTCGGCTACGAATTACAAATTACTAATTACTATTAATCGAGTCAGTATCAGATTAAGTTGTTAGTCATTTTTTAATTGATGATAAGGTTCCTTTACTTAAAGCAAAATAATGAAAATGCAAATCAATTAGTGATCATTATTACATTGTTACTTTTACTTATTTAACCATAAATTAAAATTATAAAGTTCTATCAATTTTCATATAATTCGATTAAAAGTAGTTAAATAAACATTGACCATTGATTATTAACTCTAAAAATATATGAAACCATGTATTTATAAAATTTATTTTATTAAAATATTTATGACTTTATTAGAATAACTAATAAGAAGATTGAATATGAGTCAATCATATTTCTATGTAAAAAATTGGTTCGGGTTTACAGCAGTTCGATCTAAACTTCGTTCGGGTTAAGTTGGTTTTAGCCGGATCGAGTTCGGTTTTGAGCATGATTCGGCTCGGATATGACTAGGGTTGGTCACTATTAAGTTCGGGTAATCTCAGTTAACAGTTACCAAATACAGTCTCAACTCCCTTAACCTGTTTATAAACCTCATAACCGGTCAACGGTCAACGAGCTACACGGTCCTCAACCTCCCCGTTGAACATCTTCTTCTTACAATATTGGTGATCTCGTGGGAGGAACTTTCGATGGTGCATGAATACGTGTTTGCACTTAGGAATCCACGTGGATTCCATGTCCTCTATACATATTGGGCATGCTTTCTTCCCTTTGTTCTTATACCCCGATAAGTTGCCATATGCCAAAAAATCATTAACGGTGCATAAATGCATTGCACGCAAGGTGAACTCCTCATTAGCATATGCATCAAACACGAAAATGCCTTCATCCCACATCTTTCTCAAATCCTCAACGAGATGTGCAAGATATACATCTATGTCATTGCCAGGTTGTTTAGGATCTGAGATAAGAAGCGAAAGCATAATGTACTTACTCTTCATACACAACCAAGGTGGCAAATTATAGATCACTAACAGTACCGGCCAAGTACTATGTTGAGAACTAAGATTGCCGAATGGGTTCATTCGATCAGTACACAGTCTGAGCCTTAAATTACGAACTTCATCCCCAAAAGTCTTATGCAACCTATCAATACTCTTCCACTCCGGAGAATCAGATGGATGTGTGAGCAAGTGACCTTTCTTCACCCTATCTGCATGTCACCCTATCATTCTTTATAGAAAATAAGCGCTTGAATCTAGGTATTATTGGAAGATACCTTAACACCTTAGCCCGGGGCCCTTTAGCATCTCGAGCCCTTTTACGCTTGTAGCACAATAACCCACACCTAGGACACTCTTCTAAGTTCTCGTTT